>NW_019396044.1:219124-414053 GCF_000591075.1 Eurytemora carolleeae
CCCCCCCCGGAAAGAAAATTAAGCCTCCTCTGCACAAATTCCTGACTACGCCCCCATCTCCAAGCAGGACACCGACTTAGTTACTTCTTGATATTGCATGACCTTGATTTAGATCTTGACCAAGGCTTTTAGCTAAGTTTTCACCAAAATATTTACTTTTGTCTGGACTGATACTTGACCCTGATACTTGGCACCGATTTACATTCTGAATCTTCAATCTTGACCTTGGCATACCTTGATTTTGACATTAAATGTTAAAGAGATTGGGTTGAGCAGCTCTCCATTCACTCTTATACTTCAACACCTGACATTGTTCTTTGTGGAAACAAGGTAAAGTACTGAGTTTATATCATTAACTATAACAATATTATTATTAATAATAATCATAATGATAATAATAATAATAATTCTAATAATAATAATAAGCCGTCATATTTACCAACACAATGAAGTCCAGTTTTGATTTTGATTTATAGCAAGCTTTAAAACAGGATGTATAAACAATACACCTATTGTGTTAATATAAAGAAAATGATGCCAATAATAAAAGTTTAATAATTAATATTAAGGTTGACCTGGATGACTTAAGAGTAGTAACTAGAGAAAAGGCGTTGGTAATTTACATTTATAATTTGAAATTAGTGTTTATTAATAACAAACTGCAAATGGAGTTCTTTAAAATGAATTTTTCTGAAAACAGTGTATTTTCTCCATTATTCACTGCACTGTGGAAGTTTCAAAATTAATTAAAGATTTCGTTTTTTATCTTAATGCTTAATAAAATACGCAGAGGTGTATGTGTTCATAAAAATCTTTTAAAAATCCTTTAAAAGTTTTAGGATTTCCACCTCTTAATTGGGGGACAATAAAATAATATTTGGGTATATAGTATAAAAAGGATATAAACTTAGCAGTAGGTGTCTAACTTTGATTTAAAAAGTCCCCCTACGGCCTACCCTCCCCCCATCTACAGGAAAACGACTTTAGACTCAAGCTGTGCTGCAGGTAATGGTAACGGCTCACCCAGGTTTAATTGTTGGTATGGATTTTAGAACTACTGGGAAGGTCATAGTTTCTTTCTCTGAAGATATAAGGAATACAACTCAATGAAGCTTCCTCTCAATAGATTTATCAGATTTGGTATTGATAACAAAACTGGTCTATGCCAGATCAACGAAAACAATTTATAAAGTATCTGAGAGTAAAAGAATTAATTATGCTTTCCCAGGACTCCAGGACTACCAGTGATGAAGAATAAAGATCTTCATCTCAGAATGTTGATATGATGCAGAACACAAACTATGACCTTAAATAGTCCAATAAACATTAGACACAGCAATTCTTTACTGTTTACATTGATGATTTAATGTTGTCTAACTATTCCATATTTTCTGGTTCTTATGGTATTCTTGTTCAGGAACTAGCTGCTGAACTTGGAGTTGAGTATATAGAAACATCAGCTGCAACCGGAGAGGGGGTTGGCAAAGCTGTACATAAATTACTAGACCTTGTTATGTACAGGATAGAGACTAAGTGTCAGGTACATAAACTAATATATCTTGTTATGTACAGTTTAGAGATTAGGGTTTCCAGCGAACGAAAGGTTTCACAAAAATGCGAAACTTTTTCGCGAAAATAAATGAAGCAAAAACGAAGCAAAATTTTGTGAAATTTTTTTCTCGCTAAAATGCGAAATGCGTAAATTTTGTGAAAACCATGAGTTTATGGCTGCAACAATTAATTGGTCAAAAGAACTTGTGGAACTGCTCTGATTGATCAATATTTGAAGTTTTATTATGTCATATGAATAAATTCCCTTCCTTTACTTTAATAAATGTTTTATTTATTTTTCGATAAATTTTCGTTTTTTTTGCATAATTTCCATTTTTGAGAAATTTTCGCGTTTTTTCACAAAATTTTTGCATTATATATTTCTTCACAAAATTTTCGCATTATCATTTTCGACAAATTTTTGCATCATTTTTTAGCAAAATTTTCACGGAACAGATTGAAGAGAAATTTTGCAAATAAACAAAAATTTTGCATTTTTTATGAGCAAACGATATGCAAAAAGAAAGCAAAATGGTCGCAAAAAAAAAAATTTCATGAAAAATACGAAATTTTTGCGAACCAATTTTTCCCTTTCGCTGGAAACCAAGTGTCAGGTACATACACAGCTATATCACGTTTTGTACAGGATAGAGACCAAGGTCAGGTACATACACTACTATTATCTCGTCATGTACAGAATATAGACTAGGTGTTGTACAGAATATAGACTAGGTGTCAGGTACATAAACTACTAGATATCGTCATGAGATGGCCTACAGGCTGTGGGTTTAGGCACCTTGAAGGCCAGGTATAACAGAAAGATAGGAATCCTGAAAAGACCAGTAAGGCGTTATTGAGTCGTTCCTCAAAATTTGCTGTATCATATTACTAATGGGTATTTGCATCTGTCCAGGGGTCCATATATTGCTATCTGTCTCTGACTATCTCTTCGTGTAATCTGATACCAGCAGCTGTTTTAATCATCATCATCATCATCATCATCATCATCATCATCATCAGCATCATCATCATCATCATCATCATCATCATCATGCTCATCATGATCATCATGATCATCATCATCATCATCATCATCATTATCATCATCATCATCATCATTCTTATCAAAATATATGGTTTAACGGACGAGAAAAATGGCGAACACAGTACAGATTTTAAGGTAAAGTTTACTAAACAAAAATGTTTTCGGAAAGTTCCTATACTCACAGTCTGGTCCTCCTCTCAGGGGCTTCACATAATTCATGAGTAGAGCACAGGGGAGTTGTAGATCGAGACGATAACGTCGCGTAACACTTCCCCAACCTACCCAAGAAACCTGGGAAGAACTGCTTCAAATCCTTGTAGAACACCATGAAGACAGCACACAAGCTAATAATCACTGTAAAGCAGCGCAAAAGTTGCCGTCTCTTAAATAAAAAAAACAGGGTTCAATATCATGAAAATAATTGTTCCAAGTTTACCAGAGAAAAACACTTAATATCAAGAGACTCATCAAGAGTTCTCCTTAAACCATTAACAGGTTTTAAATCACTATTAGAGCTGAACCCTTAACAGGCTTAACATAACCCAGAAAGCTAATGAGTTTCCACCTCCAGAGGAGTCTTGAACATGAAACCCATCTCCTCAAGTAGAAACCATCTTGTTTAGAAATGTTCCCATCACTTGAACTCCCATAGCTGTCATGTTCATAGAATGGAGTTATACCCAGCTAACACCGCCAGAGAAGTTAGATCTATGGACCCATTTTCGATAACATCCTGAGCTCCAGATATTAAAGTGTAAAACTCCTGCACTCCCAAATGTCTCTACGGACACTAAGTCCTACAGACACTTGGAGGCATCGGAGAAAATCTAAAAGCTCAGACTGAACCAACATCCTCTGGACCAGGTACCAATCCATCTCATTCTTGACCTAGTCTTCAGTCTTCAGGATACTAAAACAGTTGTACATTCTGTATGATAAAACTTGGATCTACTGGTTACATCAGAGATACCATTAGAACGTCCTTTGTGTTTAAAATAGAATCCAAAAAATTGGCTCAAATCTATTATCTTTTACAGAGATGAGTACGGAGAACTTTGTGTTTTCTACTTTCAAAACCCTCCCCATCTCCACGTTACCAAATTTTTAGTTAGAATTATTGGTAATCTGCTCGATCTCAACCATTTCTTAGGACACAAGTAAGTAGGTGGTCATTGTTTATAAAAGTTTAATCCCAGCAGCGATGAATGTTGTGGTTTCTGTCCAAAAATTTAGTAAAATCAGGTGTTAGATATCAGAGAGAACAATGCATCCCACTGTATATAAGATATAGGAGACCAGGAAATCCGATCCCATACCATGAAATCTCCTCATACTAGGAAACTCACTATACCTAAGAAACCTGCTTAGACCAGGAACTTTCTTTAGATCAGGAAATCTTTTCAGAAAAGAAAGTTTCTTTAAACCAGGGAATCTCTTCACACTAGAAAATTCCCTCAGACCCGGGAAACTGTTCATACCAAGAAATCTCCTCAGACCGAGGAATCTCCCCAGACTAGGAAATTTATTCAAACCAGGAAGTCTGCTCGGAAATCTTTTCAGATATGGTAATCTTCTCCGACCGGTAAGATTTATCAACCCAGGGAATTCCATCAGACCAGGAGATTTCATCACACCAGGATATCTCACGATCAGGAAATCTCCTCAGACAAGGAAATCTCATCAACCCAAGGGATCTCATCAGACCAATAGATTTATCAAACCAGGGAATCCCATCAGACCAGGAGATTTCATCACACCAGGAGATCTTACCAAACCAGGATATCTCACAATCAGGAAATCTCCTGAGACCAGGAAATAATATCAACCCAAGGGATCTTATCAGACCAATAGATTTATCAAGCCAGGGAATCCCATCAAACCGGAGATTCAATCAGACCAGGAGATCTCATCACACCAGGAGATCTCACCAAACCAGGAGATCTTACCAAACCAGGAGATCTCATCAGACCAGGATATCTCATGAATCCAGGAGATCTCATCAAAATGGGAGGTTTCATCAGACCCGGACACCTCATGAACCCAGGATCGTAAATATTCTACCATTCCCAGAGTTCATCTCCATCCATGATACACAAGATCGACTAGTAAGCTCTCCAGCTACACCCCTGACCCCGCGAAACGCCAAAACTGAGAAAGGAATTGTTATTTCCTCAGTATCATCATATTCATTTACAGCATGGTTTGGGAGCAATCTGGGATCATCCATGAAATACGAATCGCCCAGGATTAAAACTCATTTCAGGGACACAACTCCTCTCAGGATCACCATTCTTTTAAGAATCTCCATTATTCTCAGGATCTTCATTCTTCTTAGGATCACCCATCATTCTTAGATCAGCCAATATTTTAAAACCAGACATCAAATCAATCTTTTCTGCATTATCTGAACATCAGCCATCATTTCAGCATTAACCATTTCCTCACCATCATTCATTATCTCAGCATCAGCCAAAGCCTGAACATCAGCTATCATCTCAGCATCAGTCATCATCTTAACCTTATAATTTATAACATATGTGTGTGAAATATGATCTTGATGATAAAACTGAGGTTTGCCTTAAGGAGGCCTTGCAAAAGTTGCCTGGGGAAACAGACTGTAGAGGGAACTGGGGGTCTAAATATCAAGTACATAAACTACTAGATCTCATAATGTGTACATGCTAGAGACTAAGTGTCAATTACATAAAAGATACTAGACCTCTTCATATAGAAGAAAGAGACTTAGTGTCAGGTACACAAACTACTAGATTTTGTTATGTTACAGGATAGAGACTAAATTTCAGGTACATAAACCACTAGATATAGTATTGTACAGGAAAGAGACTAAATGTCAGGTAAATAAACTATTAGATCTAGTTATGTACAGGATAAAGACTTAATGTTAGGTACATAAACTATTAGATCTAGTTACGTACAGGATAAAGACTTAATGTTAGGTGCACAAACTACTAGATATAGTAATGTACAGGATAGGGACTTAAAGTTAGATACATAAACCAAATCTCTTCATTACAGGATAGAGACTAATTGGCAGGTACATAAACTAATAGATCTAGTTATGTACAGGATAGAGACTAAGTGTTAGATGCATAAAAAAGATTAAGTCATGTACACTTAACAAATCAAACAAAAGATAAAAAATATTCTTATTTCTAGGAAGAAGTTGTAAAGATGAAGAGAGGAGACAAGGACAGGAAACCCTGCATATGCAGCTGAAAGAACAAACTATTTTCAAACCAAAAAAAATTCTTATTTCATTTACGACAATTTTGGTATTTAATTTTTCTCCCACTTTCTCTCTTAAAGTATTTACGTACTATAAATGTTTAATCTTTCAAAACTTTATTAAGTTGTATGAGTTTGTTTATAAATTAATTTTGAACAGTTAAATATCTCTTGGAAATGGAAATGATCAAATAATGCTAGTAAACATCTCAATATTAAAGAAAGGGTTTGCAAAAAACCAAAGGGGGTATAGGCTTTTGGTGAAAAATAATCGCTTTTCATCACTACTTATCTTACTTCTATCTCTTGCGTCTATAAGAAGAAAAACGACTTATACTGAAGAACGCTACAAATTCAGAAAGTTGCAAATTACAGAAAGTTATCAAGTATTTTTCGATTTATTTTTATATAGTTAATATTTGTTATTTGATTTATATACAATGCACTTAAAACAACTTTTTTCCACTAGGTGTCTCTGCCACGTGTAATCATTCAAAGCATTGGTAGCAGAGACATCTGGTGGCCAGCTATTATATACTTAAAAAAATTTAGTATTAAAAAGCCAAGTGGAATATCAAAGCATGGTTGCAGACACAATATATTTACATTATAACAATACAAATGATTGTTGTTTGGCCAACTTAAGTTGATCTAAATATACATGACATTTGCCAGGGGCGAATATATTTTCATTTGACTCTTCTAACCAGATACTTTGTGCTAACTGACTCACCAATGGAACTTAGGGGCTAAGATCCCCAACAATCTGCTTTCTCTGCCGGCACAATAAATGCCGTCCTCTAGATAAGAAAGAGGGTTCAATACGCTTGTTCTTCTGCACTGTTACTCCTTTCTCCAGCATTGATCCTTGCACGCTGCGGCCAACAGGTGGTATCTCTAGGGTTCAATACCCTTGTCTCCCTACACGGTGTTAGGTTAGATCCCCAGCTAGTACAACTTCCCCAACACAATTTCCCCAGTCACAACTTCCCCAACAGCAATTTCCCCAGCTGCTAATTTCCCCAATCTATTTAATATAGGCTGCAATATACCAAGAGTTCAATACCCTTTTGGACTGGATCTAGATTATTTGGCTTTATTCTTAGATTGCATTTGTTATGTGCATCATATTTCCAACTGGGAGCAATGAACATGAGATTATGTACATAGGGATGAACCCTGGTTGGGTTCACATCCACTCCTGATTCTATCATCATTTATCATTTGATAATAAAATCTTCATCATGGCCGCTTTCATTAGTATTTCAGTGGAGCTCAAAGCTCCAGATCATCCTCTGATTCTTTCATGCCCTTGGTGTAACAAATTCCACCTTTCTTTGTGCGGTGGAAGCTGCTTGCACATCTGACCTGTAGCTTAAATCCCCCATAAGTGCAATAAGCATTTCAGCAGAGAACTTGCTCTCTGAAGGGGAGAAGAGACTTGCAGCAGGCAGATAATGCCCTCTTCATGAGAAAATGGTCCAATAACCCTATTGTGTTGTCAGCTATGCATCCTCCACACACTGCATGAATACTGATCACATTCCAAACACGTTCACAAACTTTCTTAAAGAAGAACTGCCATCCGTCCATATAGTCTTGTGCTTCTTGCTCCAGCTTAGTCAACGAGTAGGATGGAGTTCCAGGCAGTGGGTTTAAATCACAACCTTTCTCATTTCTACAGACTGCATGCACAATACTGCTGGCTACATGCTCCATCTAGCAACGGAGCCCTGCTATGTGGTGATGAGTGAGATTCAGAGCATTCTTAGGCTCTGACCATGGCGGAGGGATTGACCTAAGCTCTGGGCCTATTTTGAGGAGGTTATCAGCATCATGTTCATTCTACCATCCATCCAGCACTCTGAGATCATTCCTCCGTCCATCTCTGAGCTCGAGCTTGTATTGGAGGAACAGTACTAGGGACTTTAACTCGGCAGCATTACTCAGCTAGTCAGGGCTTAAAGGATGATGTTTGACAACTGTATTCTCCACCATTTTTAGTAAATATATATCCTAAGCTGAATTTAAAGATTTTGAGCCGCAGCTGAAATATGGTTGATTCCACTTTAAATTGTGTTGCATTTTTTCAAGATTTAAGCTGGCTCTCGATTGAAACCGGTTTTTGGCAGATTTAAGCAGTGGATCAATTTCATGAAATGTGGACACTGGACATTTGCAATATCCCCGCAAACCACCGACCTAAACCGACCTTAAATCTAGGTTGGTTTAGGTCTGAATTAGGTCGGATGACCTTAACCAACCTTAAATGACCTTTGGCGACGTTGATTAAGGTCATTTTAGGTCGAGTTAGGTAGGATGACCTTAGCCGACCTTAAACGACCTTAATATATAAGGTCATTTTTGGTCAGGTTAGGTCATTTTAGGTCGCATCATTTTGCAAAGTCATTCTTCAGTAAATTTAGGTTATATGAGGTCGGGACCAGAATGACATTTTAAACTATTATTTCAAATTTGAAATTTAAGATGGACCCCAAATATCTTAATCCTAAACAATTAAATAAGATTAAAATTCTTAATCTTTAAAGTTTAAACAATAAAAAAACATAAAATGATAAAAACAATTGGTTAAGGTTCGTTTTCATGTTGTTTTTTGCTTATATCTTCTGCAAGTAGGGTTGTTAATCGTTTTTATAAACGATCGTTTTATTAAAACGAATTGCGACTGTATTTTATTCAATTGTTTTTAAAAAACAATTCTTTTTGAAAAAAAATTTCATTGACAATTACGTTATCAATCGTTAACGAAGGATCATTGCTAGCGATCGTTAATGAAGGGTAGTAGTTAAAGATCGTTAAAGAAGGGTTGTCGTTAACGATCGTAAACGAAATGACGAACTTTATAAAAACGGTAGTTTTTGGAAAAAAATTACATGCAACTTTATTGAATGTCGTCTTACATGAAGTTTAACAGTTGTAGGGAAGTTTAAACTTCTTGATATTTTCTTAAAAACTACTCTGCAATGATAAGTACAGATGCCCTTCAGGTAGGTTTCCTCTCTTCTTTAACGATTGTTAACGGAGGGGTCGTCGTAAACGATCGTTAACGAAGGGTTGTCGTTAACGATCGTTAACGAAGGTTCGTCGTTAACAATCGTTAACTAAACGACAAATTTTTATAATTTTATTTTCGATTTTTCGTCGTCGTTTTCATAACGAAACGATCAATTTTCAAAAAATGAAAACGTTAACATCCCTATCTGCAAGTGTCTAAACTTTACTAATTGTAAGGGAAGAAAAACAACCTGGAAAACACGTTTAAATTTTGATTTTAAAATAATTATTGTTCAGATGTTTTGAGAGAGGAATCTACCCGAATGTATGCATGGACACGAAACACTACGGAGTTGCTCAAGAAGTTGAGAATATTCTTCAGGACTACAAGTCTCCAGGACATGATCGCTATCCTGTGTGTGGATCATGAGTTGTCTGAGGAGGACTAGCTGAAGGTCACCAGGGCCGGAGATCGAGAGATTCCTCTAATACCTTTCCAGGTCAGCTGAAATTTTTCAATTAAAATATGGCAGATTTATATCTAGAAATATTAAAAATAGCGAACGTTATTTTCTTTTAATTAAAATGGTGGACTAATTTCTTGGAAAACTTCATACTGCAAAGATTTTCTTAAATTGCTAAATTTCTTGGAAAATTTCTTTAATTTAAAAATTTTAAATGGTGGAATGCATTTGCTTCTTTTCGTGAATTTCAAAATAAACTTGGCTTGAAATATTTTTTTATTTATTTAAAGGGAATGTAGGCATAATTTCAAGCGACTCTTTTAATTAAATCCTCTTTGAAAATTGATTATTTTCAATTGTGGTTTCTCTCTTAAAGTGACTTGCAGTACTGGGAAATTGTGTGAATTCAACTTTTAACTTGAAAATAACAATATTCCACATTATTGATCAGATAAAGGGTCACTTGAATTTACTTGTACAGTCCCTTTAAAAGTCTTTTTTGATGAATATATCAGTTATAGATAGAGATGGGGTTGTTCAACTTGTAATATTGTTCGTTCATCATTCATGAACAAGCCATTTTGTTAATCTTCTAAATCAATCCATAAAAATTAAATCAATATGTTTTCACAATTTATTGTTAGTTGTTAAACTGAACGTCGCGCTTTCATTAAAATTGCTTGTTCAGTAAAATACTTTGTTCAATAAAATTGTTTGTTATTTAATAAAACTACGTTTTCAAAATTTTTTCGAAAAAGTTAAGTGGTTCAGTTCTTCTTTCCTCTTCCAAATATTTTTCTTTCTTTTCTTTCATCCGTCTTTTCTTTTTCTTTTCTATTTTTTCATCGATTTTTAATTTCAGATAGAACTGGGAAATTTGGAGTCAGAATACAGAATGAAGTTCAGATAACATTGCCGTCTATGAATAATACTGTTGTTCAGTGTTCACACTGATCTAGAGGTCTTACGCTCTCAAGCAAAAATCTATGAGAATTTTGCTAATTCTTCTGAAGTACCTAAGTTAACACCTATTGAAGAGACTTTGTATAAGCAGGCTGAATCGATGAATGTGTGCAGTGATTAGAAAAGAAATCTTCAAAAGATATTAAATCTCAATAGACTCATAGAAGCAAGATTCTGTAACAAAAAAAACAAAGTGAAAAATAATTTATATCGAGTTTTAATTTGTGTTTGAATTACGTTTGTTTCTAATCATTTAAGTTATTTTAATATAAAATATTTTAAAGCAACAACATTTTTTTTAACTGAAGGGTTGTTTATAGTTGCAATTGATTGATGGGTATATGGTTTGTACTTTTATTAGTTGGTTGAAAGAAAGTTTGTCCAAAGGAAATTGTATTAGGTCAAAAGAAAGCTGTAGTAGGTCGAGAGGAAGTTGTAGGTTGACGGTAGGTCATGGAAGGTCGTAGCAGGTCAGTCATAGACGTAGGACGACGCCAGTTATAGCTTTGTTTGGTTGTAGAGAGGTCGCTGTGTAGGTAGTCGGAGGTTGTAGTAGGTTGACAGTTTGTCGTGGAAGGTCGTAGCAGGTCGGTTATAGACGGGGGACGACGCCAGTATAGGTTTGGTTGGCCAAAAAGAGGTTGCTGAGACGTCAAGGTAACGTCGCTACAAGGTCGAAAACGGTGCGTTTTGCGTCAAGGCGACGTCTAAACGACTTTAAATCGACTTCAGATCGACGTCACCCCAACGTCGGCCCGACCAAAGACGACGTCGCCCTGACGTCAAGTCGACGTCAGTTGGTTATGTGGGATAGACTTGGTGTCCTCCACATTCCAAAGGTAGAGTCTGAAAACCTTCTAGCTAATAATAGATTTGATCGTCCTCCACTTCAAAAAACCAGGTAGAATATACTCCTTCCAGTTCCCTTACTTCGCAGAAGAGGCAGGAAGTTTTAGGTGGTTTCCAAGCATAGGTATGGAGAGTTCCTACACATCCCAAACTAGGACCATGAGGGTTACACCTCAATTTCTCTGATGAGGATCTTGCTATCACATGTTCATGGTTCTTCATAAATATTTCCTCTTCCACAGTCACTACATACTCTGTGTGCTGGACGATCCCTTTCTGTATGGATCCTTCCAGCAACACATCCATCCCCTGACTCTGGATAGAGGAACTCAAGGTTTTTTGGAACCCAACCTCAAATTCCATGATGTAGGACTGTCCTGGTACTATGAGGGAATCACTTTTCCAGGTTTTGGGTGTCACACAAGTTTTGGTACTGGCCATGTCCCTGCATGTTTGTGTGCTAATCACAAATGTTTCTTCTTTTTTGGTCAGTGAAAATGGCTTTAAATACAAGAACATCCCGCAATAGTATAGTTTTCTATGGGATCTAACTTTGCATTTATAACTGTTGAGTTTTTCAGTATTAACTTTTTTCAATATTTTCACTTTTTGTCTTTCTCCACGTTCTTCTTGGTCATGTTGACATCATGAACCTTGATGTTGGTGGGGTTGGAACTGCCATCGCTGCCACTAGACAAAGCAACATTAGAGGAAGTGTTCAAGTTCCTGCTCTTTTGTACGTCCTCCTGCTTTGTCCTCTGCCTTGTCTCTGCCTCGCATCTCCAGGTTCACCAGTTTTGCCAATGTCTTGCCCTTTCTGACCTGCACAGTATTGTAATTATTGTTATACATATTCATAGATAATAATCCTGCCTGGGGTGAGAATTTGGATACTACAAGGTTGCGTTCAATGATTTTTATTTTTATTTAAATTGTAAACACTAATTGGTATCCACTTTCCATGCCTTGCAGGGAGTATTATAGAATTTTTGACTTTTGCGATTAAAACTTTTTTCTCCCTAATGGCATGAATCCCCCTTTTTTCCTTTTTCAATGTTGTCTTCATTTTCAGTCCATCTCTCCCATCTGTCTCTACTTCCAGCCCTGTTTAGTGGTCTACTTCCTGACCTATTTTGTGACCTACTTCTTGACTTACTTTCTACTGTAAATCCCAACTTTTTGTCAACTAATGACTTCTTAATTTTGATACTCCCTGTCCATTCGATCTTTTCCAGAGATGCTTCTCTGGTTCTGGTTGATGCTTTGCACTCCCTTGATATCCTCCTTCTCTTTGTTGAAGGAGGGCCCATTGGCTGAGGAGTTTTCTCCCATGCTTCACTAAAAGCAGATGTCATAGTTTTCACAATTGAGGAACCTGATTTCATTAATGTTTAGAGCACTCCTTGAGTGGCTTGGTTCTCGGTGTCCTCGGTCCAGGAGATGAATCAAGCTTTTCTTCTGTCTTGGCTGTTCTTCCTGATCTTCTGCTTCATGAGTCATGACCCTGTTGTTGTTGACAATGTTGTCTCATCTGGGATCCTTAATTCTGGTCTTGATTCTTTTTGCATCTTTGGTTTCAATACTCTGTTCTTTTTCTTGTGAGGCTGCAGAGGTCACTTGATCCTCTGTTATTGTCTTGTCCTCATCTTGTAGTATCTGTGTTAGTTCTCCCTCTCCAATCTCATCAACATTAAAATGACTATAAAAATCTTTCTCTGAATTGCTATTGCTCCTGTGCTCCGATGATCTGTTGCTTGATTGATTGGGTGATTGATTGATTAATTGATCTGTAAAAGACTGGTAGAGGTCATAATTGTCTTCAGACTCTTCTTCTTGGTGGTCTTCTACAGAGGTTTGACTCCTCATCTCTGTACTGTTGCAGCTCTTGCTGGCGTTACTTCCAGTCTTGCTTCTGATTGGTCCAGTGCATCACTCTAAAAAATGCAATTTTGGTCTTTAGCATCAGGCATTTAAGTTCTTCTTTCATATTTCAAATTTCTTCTTTCATTACTCAAATTTTGTTGAATATTTTCCAAAATTACAATCTAACAAAACTTGTTAATAGCTTACACATTGTTCTCTCAGCATGTGTCAAACTCTTTCATATGACATCTTTCTTTTGTCATGTGACAGTTTTCTTTCATTGTAATTAGCCGATATTTTGATTTATGATTAATCAAACATTAAACCAGCTGCCAGGCCGGCTTGGCCAGCATGACTGGCTTGAAGGGGGGGGGGGGGATCAGTGCTGGGGAGAATCAGCTGAATTAACAGTTTAGTATGTAAGTCCGCTGTGCTGCTATCTACGTCAATTTGATCCAGAAATTTGGAGACATCAAATAGATTTAAAGGAAAACCTCTGAGAAACTGAAAGAACAAAATTAAAATTTACAAGCGCTTGTACACTCTCTCAAAACTTATGCTGCATTTTCAATGCTTTGCTTGAAAGAGATGTATCAATGCAAAACCAAATCTTCAATAATTCAGACTGCAGAATCTACTTTATACAAGAATCAAATGTTGTCTAAATTGGTGATCAATTGAAGTCCTGTCCTTTAAGCTTTGAATTGTAATAAATGTATTATGAACAACAAAACTTATGCTGCATGTTACTTTAAAGATTTGTATTTAGATCTTTTCTTTCTGTCTATTCATACTTTTTTATTTCATGTATTTGTATTATTAAAAAATGTGATAAACATGATTAAAAGATGTAAATGTGATTAAAAGATGTTTAATTTTTTTTGATCAATTGCATTTTTGCCGATTTTTTACGTTTTAAAACAAATAAATTTTATTAAAAAATTTAGATTTTACATAACTGTCGGATTTTTAGGTATCATCAAACTTGAATCTAGTTGTAACAAATTTTGAGAGAATAGGTCGCGCCACCTGTAACGACCTCGTTTGACATGTCAAGATTCAAAGCTGAATGATCATATAACAAATAATTCCATAGTTGTGCAGTATGTTGAAGGGACATTCAACAAATTTTGACGAATGGTAATTTTTAAACCAAACAGTGTTGCTGGATGAAGGGACATGAGACTTACTTTGTGTGCTGACAATTATATTGAGGTGCAACCCACACATGACAGTGGGGGACCAACACCGGTTGATAGATCATGTAATAAACTTTGCATTAAGACACTGAATATACAATTAACAAAATTTGACGAATGATTCTGCTAAGGTGTATTTGAGTCTGGTGCTTCAAGAAATTTTGTTAGATGAAAATCTGAAATTTCTGAGAGTGATTCTTCTGATTGATCCTGTCTTGTTGCAGACACTTTTCTTGCTGTCTCTGCTTCCAGTGTTGCTTCTGATTAGTCCAGTTGATGAATAATCATCCTGGTGTTGGCTACCATGGTGTTGATGTCTTTGTAGAATTCATCAACCAAACTTTGATTGACTTTACAAGGTAAATTGATCTTGGAGAGCTTGTCTTCCAACTGTAACATAGCTTCCTTTGGCAGCCTTAGTAGCAAAAAAATAGGATTCAAGTCTGGTTCTCCAAATTTTATCATGAGTCTGAGTTTGCTGATATGAGGAGTATACTCTCCAGAATTAAGAACATTCATTTCCTTTATTTTCATTTGAGCTTGATTCACTATTTCCGTGATCTGTAGAGGCCCATACTGACCATTTTAGTTGAAGCTTTCGGGAGTTACCAATTGGAGGAAGACCAGTTCCATCTATCTTCAGTTTATCAAATGGTTTTGAATAAGACTTGACCTGGCCTCTTGTCTTAGCATCAGGTCGATGATCCAGTCCTCCTCCAAGGGGTGTGGCTGGGGGTGATGTGTGGCGTTGTCTCTGAATATTGCAAGCAAGGAAAGGTGAGTAAGGTTTGTCTCCCTTCCTTGAAATAAGCGTGCAGGACTGCACAATGTAGAATAATTTTGAGTTGCTTTATATGCATTAATTAAAGTGGGTAGTCTTTTTTCCCAATCATTCACCCTTTCTGAGCTTTCAACAAGGACCACATGAATTCTTTTATGAATTCTTTCTACTTGGTTACTTTTATGGTTGTCATTGTTGCGTTGTCAGTTGCTCCGGGCCTTAGCTGATTTTAATTGCAAAAATTTATAATTATAAAATTTATAATTTTAATTTTTTCCGTCATTCTCATGCCACTATGTTGAATAATTTGTAAAAAATATTTTATTTAGATTTGAAACACAAATTTAAAAAAACCTCCTGTATTATACAGGCACATTTTGATTTAATGCGCATGCTCATTACTGCATTGCTGAGGCTCGGTCTGCCTAGCAAATCTGGGAGGCTTGTGTCTGCATACCGGAGGCTCATGGCGTCCGGGGGTTCCCTCTCTTGCGTTGCCCAGGTTACTACTAGTAACTACCTCCGTTTACCTGCGCTTGGTCTGAAATTATGAATTTAGCAAAAGTGCCCGGCATTGTCCGTGGAATTTCAAATAATTAAAAGAAATTTAGCCTATGTCATCCCCGGGGTACCTATGTATTCCATCAAAAAATGTCAGCCAATTTGGTCCAGCCGTTTGGCCAGCTATAGCTTAGATATAAATAAATGAGCAAAGAACTTTATTATTTAGATAATTTGTTGGCTTATAAAGAATTTCGCTAAATTTAATGATTAAAACAGGCGTGGAAAATTGATAAAAATGACTAAGCAATTTTTATGCATATGCTGATTACTAATCATGAAATATATTTATATAAATATATCTCAATAGCTTAAATGCCGCTAAGAATTTCAAAATCTAGAGGCACATTAAGTTTTTTTGTGGTTTTCGGTATTCTTGCAAGCATGCAATTTCTTAGGTTTTCGATTCCTTTTCTCAAATACCAACAAGAACCTCCTGAAAACCATAGGATTCACTAAACCTAGGAGGAGGAGGGCTTAGTCTCCATAACCCCCCCCCCCCCCCCGAATACGCCTCAGTATAGTCCATAGTTCCAAATAATGCATTGTCAAATTTCTTTGCTAGGACTAAGCAAATTATATTTCTTAGGCAACAATTTCCAAATTTCGAAGCTGAGTCAAAAATATCTAATTTATGACTCACATAAATCTCACTGGAAGGGGATACATTTGGAGTACTGACCCGTTTTTTCCGTCTATTGTCTGTCTTTATACTGAATAATACAACTTTCTAGCCTAAGGATTCTTCCGATACTGTGATACTTCGAATGAACTGGAGTTTTTAGTGCTAGATATTGTGACCAGACTTGAATAATACCGAGGTGAAAGTTAACAGATTAAACGTAGTTAAAACACTCCTCTTGTGAGCTGGTTTAAGTTAAAGATGAGTGGTTCAACTGCGTCTAAGTAGTTTAATTACGTCTAATTGGTTCAAATAATTCTCCCAGTAATTAAATCTGGGCCCCTATTATAGGTAATGTACAAACTATCAAGGTTTTGAAAAATGGACATATCGTTAAATAGATTTTGTAACACAAAACGATAATATACATTTTATATACCTCTGCCCTTTTCGAGAAAAGGTTTCTTCTTTACAAACTTTATCACTAACAAACTGATTTTTCGTATCGAATTATAACGTTTTACTCTTTAGATCATTACAACTGAATTATACAATAAAACATAGAAAATTGATACTTTAGATTTTCAAAGCTTTTAATCTAAAATTGATTATGTTTGTGGTGAGTAATCAGTTGCTTTTAGAAAACTGAACAGTACTAAAAATAAAAACATCGAAATTTATTTTTTAACAACATCTGTATACATTTAATAAAAACAGTATTAACATTAAATTTATCAATATTTTCACAATAATCACATTTATCAAAGACAACTGACAAAATATTTAAACCACGATTTATTCAACACGCTCAGAACAAAAATTAATCAATGGGCCAAATATATCAGTATAAAGCTGTTCTACCTTTAAACCTTTTTTATAACACATGGGCTTTACTTTAGGCTAATTAATGGAATTTTAAACCTATGTATATGCACCAGTTGAGCAAATGCAAATATGGAGAAGGAACTGAGTTAAAATCTGGAAGATTATCTGAACAGTATTTATGGGGTTGGAGAGCAGACAGTCAGTCCTGCTTACCATCTCGCGGGGTTTACACAATTGGCATATTTTCATCATTTAAATAAAATTGGATACATTTTCATCTTCAGCTACATTATAAAGATCCATTTGTAACTTTTAGAATAAATCTAAGCCCCAGTTACTTAACAAGACTTTTTAAATGCATTGCATGGTAACTTAAAATTCACAGTGACATATTTATTTAAGTCATTAAAGTAAGATACACAACGACAACCCTATTTTATCATTATCATTATCTAAATGTAAGGAATCAATCACAATAGTATAACTACACAAAATGTAGATGTTATATATGAAATTTAACTCTATTTATTAATTTTCAGTTTGATGAGTCTCTTAGAGATCTCTATCACTGACTAGGAGCTGAATTAAAATAAAACCACACCCTCTGCACTAGATCCAATCTTCTTTGATTAATGGATCCAATCTCCTTGACGGATCCAATCTTCTAGACGGATCCAATCTCTTCGACGGATCCAATCTCCTAGACGGATCCAATCTCCTAGACTGGATCCATTCTCTTCGACGGATCCAATCTCTTCGACGGATCCAATCTCCTAGACGGATCCAATCTCCTAGACGGATCCAATCTCCTAGACGGATCCAATCTCCTAGATGGATCCATTCTCTTCGACGGATCCAATCTCTTCGACGGATCCAATCTCCTAGACGGATCCAATCTCCTAGACGGATCCAATCTCCTAGACGGATCCAATCTCCTAGACGGATCCAATCTCCTAGACGGATCCAATCTCCTTGACAGATCCAATCTCTTCGACGGATCCAATCTCCTTGACAGATCCAACACATTTCGTTGGCTGTCACATGGAATACTTCACAGAAAAAATGGTTCATGTGTCAAGTGTTTTAAAAATATTGGCTTACATTTCCAAATTAAAAGTTTCCTTTCTTGAATGACATCTTTTAAACATTGTAAGATCAATTTGCTCTATCCTGAAAATTCAGTAATTTTTAATTTTAGTTTGGCATCCAGAAATATTATATTATGATATATTATGAAAATGTGTTCTAATAAACATTGTTTCAAATAAGAAATCGATAAAGGTTGAGAAACAGCCATGTTTAATGTTTATTTTTAATATCAGACAGGGACTTCAGTAGTGTAAGTCGATTATTCAATTTTTCTTAAAAACTTAGCAAAAAAGAATAAAAGATATTTAAAAAATATTGGTCTGAGAGATATTTTAAGAAAAAAAATATCAAAAAAGTGACAAGTAAGATGAAAAACATTCTTCAAAATTTAAACAAGAGGCCTAACAATAGCTCCGCCTTAAAACACTGAATTCAGAAAAGTTTATTTCGTAGGAATTTTTTAAGTATTTAATCATTTAAAGACAAAAAGATGGTTTCGGTCTTGACCTACAAATGATATTATTGATAGATTAATTCTATAAAATGGCTCTCAGCTCGCCATTTAAAAAAAAATTGATTAATTGTTGTTGCGAAGTTCTTAAAATAGTTAGGCGCAGATTTATCGCTAGGACCATAATCTTGGCTCCATTATAAAAATTGAATGTACCTTAAAACATATATCTGAGTAACAATGAGGATTGTATCATCAATGCCAAAGTTATTTTTAAATCGAATAATCGAATTCTAATATTAGTGTTATTATCTCTGCATCATAAATTCCTCACTTTTATAGAGAGAATGCTTCTCATACCAAGTTAGGTTACATTTGTGAATTGTCGTAAATCTTTTTGAATTTCATTTAATTTATATTGATAAACTTAGAATCTCAAAACCAAGCTAAGAACATTCCGGTGGGTCTCCCGAGTTCCCCAATAAAAAGTTGAGGCAAATAGGTCCAGGGGTTTCTGATTTATGATCGGACAAACAAACACACAGACAAACAGAGATTACAACTTTATATTTATAAAAGTGTAGTCACGATTTAATTTACCTTACCCATATTCAGCTTTGTAGTTGTTAGCAGAGGAATTTAACGAGGAATTCTTTCGGAACATTCTTTTTACCTCCTTGTTGAACTTTGGTAGACTTAACAAAAAGATTTATCAGCAACGTAAAATTTAAGAGTAATATCACAATGTTTCATTCTAAGATGTTAAAATAAAATCGAACGATGTCAAATTTACGAACGCTTTTTTATTATCGAGGACAACCAACAGTAAGAAAAAAATGGACACAAAATGAACAACATAATTTCTATAAACTACAGGGTGTCCCAAAAAACATGGGAATTTACTGACGAATTGGATATCGTCTTTGTTATGAATTAGCATTGTAATACCTAATTTCAAAAGCCTTAATATTATTATGTCTGCTACAGTTTATATTATGGAAAGAGTAAATGGCTGTAAAGATGTGTCTATAATGTCTCCGCAAGATGAACAGTAAATACGGACAAGTTTACTCTGTTTGTATACTGTAACTTTCTTGTTTTACTAAGTACAACCGTATGCAGTCAAAACATAAAAACAAACTAAATGTAAACATAGCAGACGAAACCCTTATAGGTTACAGATTTCTCAGTAGGAATCACTATTCTAAATCAAAAAATTATTTAAAAAAAAGATATCGAATTCGTCACTGAATTCCCAAGTTTATTGGGACAGGGTACAGTAAAATCCATAATTTTGGGAAAGAATAAGTTCTATGAAAAATAACAAGACAAGAATATATGTCTATCTTTCTGTATTTTTCTAAGAAAAATTTTAATCTACCAACAGCATTTAACAAAAAAAATGAACTTTTAACTTTTCTAATCCTTTTAAAACTATTAGTGTAAAACTTATTTTTTTATTTTGAAATATCAAAGGCCTTCAATTGCAAAGAATTAAAAATTAGAAAATTAGATTTTGAAGAAAGTGTTTATGTGGTACATGATATAAACTTGGGAGAAGGGGGCTTTAGTAATATTTACAAAGGAACAAACTCTGATTTTCTAATTTCCATATCGTTGCAGCCCAATGTCGTAGACCTTTAATATTTCAAACTATGAACGATATTGGATCAAATAATGTAAGTTTGAAATATTAAAGGTTTACATCATAAGGCTGCAAAGATATTGGTTTTACAAAAACTGAATTTGTGGAAAAAACCTCAATTCCTTTAATGTTATATGATTGACTTACAAGAATCCGTAGATGAAGGGATTGATAGCTGCAGATATTTTACAACAAACAGCTAAAAACAATTATAAAAATCATGTCGAAATTATTAATCAAGAAAATTGAAAATATTGTTATTTTTCACCTATCTGGTTCTATTCAATAAACGTAAAAATCAATATTCCAGAAAAATCCTCAAACTGTTTAGTTTTACAATTATAACGAAGAAAAATGGCTGTTAATAATTTTTAAAAAGGTCAAACTAAATATATTACATATAAAAGTACGTATCTTTATCAACCTTTATCTAAGCTCTTTTCATAGTAATTGATTATTAAATTATATTTAGATAGTTTCTACGAAACTAATCAGCTAACTCTACGAATAAAAGGTCAAAAGAAAATTAAGGAATTATTAAAATTACATGAAAAATGGATTAACGGACATGTATGGCATGCTAATGCTTTTTAAATTTGATTTTTTTTGGTTGAATGTTTTTTCTATGCTTTTCGAAAATTTTCAAATAACCCGTAGCGTTAAAGTTCAAAGGTTAAAACAAACAAAAAACAATAGGCATTGGAAAATCATTGAATTAGCTGTATTACACTAAAAATGTGTGGTCCGTGGACGAAAGGCCAGATATAGTCTGCGAAACAGACAATTTATATGACATGTAAAAAAAATATGATCTAACCTGGCAACATAGCAAGAGTTGGAGTTATCAGACTTTGATTTCCTGAAATTAGCAAAAAAGCATTTTATTTAAATATTTTTTTAAATCAGAAAAATCATCAGAGAATTTTCTAAAATATCCTTATTTATATTGTCATCAATTGTGGCTTCACTATAACCTCTCAATTTAAATATGGAGAGTCACTTAAAATTACGTCTACTAAAAAACATCTCTGTACATTTATATCTTTCAAGATGAAAAATTTCGTCTTATGCGCAATCTATCTTTAATTATGGTTTAATCCCCACATCTCTAAACAAATATTCTAAGTTTAAAATATCAATGGTTACCATCATAAGGTTGCAAAGAAATAGAGATTAGAAAATTTAAGTTTGTGACAAAAGCTGAATTCCTTTGTTACTGGAAAATAATTTATTTCCCTGTGACAATTGTAGCGACAACAATAGCGTATGGAGTCCAGGAGCACATCCAAACTATCAATAGGATCAGGGATATCTTCCACAGTTTTCTCTCCTCCTGAATAAATAAAACTATAATTATTATTATACAATCAGAACAGCTATTAAAAGGGAAAGAAAATTCCAAACTGTGGTTAGGATCGGACCAGACCTGACACTGTGTGCAAAGTTATTTTTTAATTGTTTATATTTTTAAATTTAAAACGAGTGTTATAAATGGCCTGCATACAGTAAGTTAAGGCTACATTGCGAAAACAAAACTGAACCCCTACAAAGAAATAAATTTCAATTTTTGATTATTATTGATTTTATTTTAGACCATGTCACATTTTTGAACCAAATGCTAAGTTTGGGCGCAAAACACGTTTGGAACATGTCGTGATTTTGAGACATTTAACAGATTTAAATCAAAGAAACTTTACCCAATTTGGTAACAAAATTTTCTGTTTACGGGAAAAAATTGAATAATGATACTTTAAATATAAACAAATATATTCTGCTCTGATATTTAAAAATATAACGACTTATGTTATTGAAAAATTCTATTATGAATGTTTGTTCTTACAATTAAATTATTGAACAGAAAAATGCGGGAAATATTTCATTTAGAATGGAGGAAACTTTACACCATCTTAAATTCTCGTTATCTAAAAAAGAAAAGGTTGAATTTGTTTGAATACTTTAAAAGATGAAAATATTTGAGTTGATTCATGCTGCTTTAAAATCCAAAAATCCAAATATTTTTTTGCACCCCGGGACTGGCATCAAATTGTATTCTTTCCCAATGTTAACTCTCCTTGGGTTAACTGGTCCTCAAATCTTGCCATGATCCGACAACTTTGAAAATCCGAAAACTTTTGCACCCCGGGAATGGCGGGTCTTGTACCAAAACGCGTCCAAGATTCGAATTCGTAATATGTGTGAAATGGAAAAACTTCAATTGTTACGAAAATGGCATGGGCTTTTATCAAAAATGAACGACAGCTCGCAGTTTCAATTTTAGAAAAGAAGTAAATATTGTTATTTGTAGTTCTATGTTGAAAGTAGTTTCTTTTATTGATATTTTCACTCGACACAGGAAGAGTTACTAAAACGTAGATCATAATATTTGTGCCCAAACTTGACACTCAGTGTTAGGTTTGGAACAACAGCACGGTTTGGAACTTTCTATTTTCATTGTATCAAATTGTATTATGTGATTTAAGAGCTATTTTTTATACTCTTAAGATTACTAATGAGGGTATTTTTGATAAAAATTCGTCTGTTTTATTGAATGAAAAAAAAACTATTTTTGCGAATAAAATTTATGTTGAATTTTGCACTTAATTTTTTGAAAAAAATAGTATTTTCTTTAGCTAAAATTAAAGAAGACTTATGATTAAATGTAATTGTTTGCGAATAGAAACAATATTAAATTTCATTCGATTATGGGGATTCTAATTATTTATTGTTTATATCTCTCAGGACCTGTATCCTTTGGAGTTGGAATGCTTTAGTAGATGTTATGGAGGATCCAGTAGCTCGCATCAGATCAATCATTGACGCGTTGTTTTCCCTTCAATATCATTGGCATATATACTTCCTAATCGGTTTAATCTATTCTGAGCGTTGTTTGAAGATAACTGTAAAAGTATTGGTTGTCCGATTTTTAAAACTTTTCTAACGAAAAAATGTCTGAGTCTTCAAGCATACGGACTTAATGTTTGAATGTACCCATAAAATACTAAAATTATGTTTTAGAATATACTTCCAGGCATTGTCTTTAAACTTCTTTAAGCTTTATAGAAATTATAATGCACAAGATTTGTTGAACATTTTCATACATTTTTGCCTAGAAGACATTAGAGGGGATTGGGACATTTTGTGTCTTTTTGACAAAGAAAACGTCAATAGGAATGGGGGGGGGGGTAGAGAACTTTTAATTATTAAGTCTGAAAAATATAAAATACAAAGATCTGTATTAGAAAAAGATGTTTTGCCTAACGTTACATTACTAACTTTAAACTTACTAATATTTTCAATACACAGTAATAGGAAAACTATGTAATAACTGAGTGTATCAAGGTGTATCATTTATCTTTATTATTTATGACTAGCTTTTTTTAAATTTTACATTTAGATAAAGTTTTTGTTGGTGTATACATGTGATATTTAAAACTTGAATTATTTCATCTTACAGAGTTAACAGTTTAATACCAAAGTTGTTCAACATTAGATTGCAAATATATAGTGGAAATCAGAGGTTGTGGCAAGAACTCAATTAAAAAAAACTCTGAGTGTGATGATCCAAAGTGTATATCAAAGTATCTTATCCAAAGGACACACTTTTGTATCAGCACATTAATATTAGCTGTAGTGATGACTGAAAAATCCCAATTTTTTTGTTTTTGTTTTTAGTCAAATTTTTTCTTTTAGTTAACAGTTCATTCACCTGTTGGATTTTACAATGCAGAAGCTGCAGTAAAAAATGGTAATGTTTGGTCCCACCCAGCCAAGTAACAGTAAACAATAAACATAGGTCTAAACAATTATATTTTCCTCAAAATATAAATAATTCAAAAGAGATTACTGCAATAAAATTAGGATAGTCGACTTTGGAACTTAGCTCACGGCACGCCGGACTACTTTCTATTGTTTTTTATACCTGCACAAATACTTTTATAAGAACGCCAAAAGAAAATTAAACTTTTGAAAATTGAGAAGAGCTAGATAAAAAATTTCCCAGTCAGACTTTAAATAATCTTAATTGATGATGGTATAAAAACTCATATCAAGCCACTAAACAAATTAATTGATTTATGACCAAAAAGCTATTTTTAACCTAAATCTTAAGTTCTCATTTTAGCTTTCTGTCTGTAAGGAATTGAGTCTTTGCCACAAATTCAAATTTTCTAACCCATATATCTTGGGGTGGGCGTCGTCCCTGGAGCAGAATCGTTCTTTCACGAAAACGAACGGAATTATCAAGAACTTGAGAAAGTTACATAAATAATTCTTTAAGACTTTGGATAGAACCGTTCTCTAATAAGAAGAACGGAAATATCTCCGGTCATCCATATATCCTTGCAAACTGATGATGTAAACTCTGTAAACCTTTGATATTTCAAACTTAGATAATTTGATTTAACAGAATAGTTGGAAATATCTAAGGTCTATGACATCGGTTTGCAAAAATATAGAGATTAGAAAATCAGAGTGTGTGGCAAAGACTCAATTCTTTTCTTTAATTATTAGAGAGAGAATCTTGTGCTAAATTAACGTTTTAGTACCTCGAGACGTACCATATTGCATTTTTTAAAAAAAAACTTTTATCTTTCTTAAAAAATGCAAATATAAACCTTCAATAATTTTAAACTAATCTATTTTTAGAGTATATGTAAAATTCAGTGTAATTATATACATTACTTTTAAAGTGACTGTTCTGCTATTTGATATTTTTTAACAAAATTTTAAGAATATGCTTATAATAACCATGAACATTCTTGAAAGGTCATGTTAAAGTTATGAACATAAAACTAGTTCATTAATGTTACCTTGTCCATAAGTGAGTGAGATATAAGATCAATGGAGCAGCTTACTAGGTATCCCTTCAGAAAAAAAAATGTTCAAAGCTTTAAGATATTGAACATCAAATGACAACTAGACATTTCTAGCGATTGCAAGCTAAACTAAAGCCATTTTTCTGTGTCTGTATAATTAAAGTAAACATTACAATTACATCAAAGGTTAGATTAATCTGTTTGCTATTGAAGCAATTATTGACCTTTTACCGATGCATGATATAAAAAACGAAAAATGAAGCATAATTTGTCCATAATTGGAAACTAAATATTATTATTATTATGTTGTTTACAACCTCATACTGATATTCATTCCAGCCGAGCAGGGGGCAAATAGAAAAGAAGACAGCTAATACCCAAATACAAGCCACAATACCTAAAATTATGATTTAAAACTAGTTTTTTTTTACTTAAAGGGACTGTACAGGAACAATCAAAGGGATATATAGGATAAAACCTGAGAATCTCATGGCGTTGAACGATTCACATTAAACATATATCTGTCTTGAGAAATTGATATAAAACTGTGTCTATGTCTGTGTATAAAAGTTGTAGTATTAAAAAGATCATATTTAGCAAATATGAAACTAATCTGAAAACGACGATGTCCCACAGGAGCCTGAGAATTTCAGATTTGCTAATATTATATTTTTCTATTTTGCATTTTTAATAAATATAATTGATAATATTATTACATAAAGCCAGTATTATGTCACCAGAACTTCAGCCGGATGCAGTCCAGTATACTGGTCACGAAATTTCCGCCTGTATCACATGACAACGATACTGCACTGCCATTGGGTGACGTTCTGGTGACGTAATACGGACTATAGGTAATTATATTATCAATTATATCTATCAGAAATGCAAAATAAAAATTTTAAAATTATAGTAGAGGAGCAAACCTGAGATTCTCAGGCTCCTGTGGGATATCGTCGTTTTAAGATTGGTTGCGTATTTGTTGAATATGATCTTTTTAAACCTACATTTTTTATACAAGATTACATAAAAGAATTTTAGTACACATTTGACAGAGTTTTATATCAATTTTTCTAGACACGGACATCAGATAGATGTTTTATAAGTATCGTTTATCTGTAACAACTGAGATTGTTCATGCGGCTTTGTAAATTTTCAATTTAAATATCACGGCTGGTTTTTATTTTAGTTTCGTTAATATTTATCACTAAAGCATGTAAAATTTGTTTAACATATACCCTGACCTTCATTTATATTTAGAATTTCGTTCTTAGTAATAACAGTGTTATACAAAAAATGTTCATGACTTCTAGCTGTACCAAGTCTGTGATATTTACTTAAAGACATTTTTTGCCAGTGTAACAAGAATGAAATATTTTTACCATGAACCAAGAGCTGATTATGCAACATCTGTGTGTGGCTAGGGTTCTTAATCGTTTTTGTAAACGATCATTAAACGATCTTTTTTTGTTTCGTTTTCAAAAACGATTGTTTCGTTTTTTGAAAAAAACGATCGTTTTTAAAAACAATCGTTTTGAACTTTTAGAAAACGAATAGCAATCGTTTTTGAAAACGATCGTTTTTATTACAACTATTTGCGAACGTTTTTTATACGATTGTTTTTTTAAAAAACGATCGTTTTTGAAAAAAAATTTTATTGACAATTATGTTAACGATCGTTAACGAAGGGTCGTCGTTAACGATCGTTAACGAAGGGTTGTTGTTAACGATCGACGAAACGAAACGACAAACTTTATCAAAACGGTCATTTTTGGAACAAAATTACATGCAACTTTATTGAATGTCGTCTTACATTAAGTTTAACAGTTGTGGGGGAGTTAAAACTCCATGATATTTTCTTAAAAACTACTCAATGATGAGTAAAGATGCCCTTCAGGTCGGTTTCCACTCTTCGTTAACGATCGTTAACGAAGGTTCGTGGTTAATGAAGGTTCGTCGTTAACGATTGTTAACAAAAAGTCGTCGTTAACGATCGTTAATGAAGGGTCGTCGGTAACGATTGTTAACGAAACAACGAATTTTATAAAAACGATCGTTTTGAAAATCGATCGTTTTCAAAAACGAGCGTTTTGAAAAACGATCGTTTTGAAAATGACCATTTTAAAAAACGCACTTTTTAAAAAACGATCGTTTTCGATTTTTTGTCGTCGTTTTCATAACGAAACGATCGTTTTCTGAAAAATGAAAACGTTAACATCCCTATAGTGTGGCACATTCTTTAAAGTTTACAGAAACCCACCAAAATTCAGGGGCGTAATTACGGATTTTCTAAGGGGGGGGGGGATTTAAACATTTTTTTGTAACCCCCCAAGATTTTTTCATCCCCCCCCCCTCTTGACCATGTACAACCCCATTCATGATGTTTATCAAATTATGGGTTTTAGCTGGGTCTCATTACAATTTCCCAATAATTTCTGGGATCAAATAAATCAAATATCAAATAAAACGCTTCCTTTTCCACCTTTCAGCTTTCACCTGACTTAATTTATAAATAACTAAAATTTGTTTAAAACAATTTTTCTCTTAATGGTAATCATAGACAAGGAGAATGGAGATCAAGTTTCAAAACGGTGATATTTATGTCCCCAAAATTCTAGGGGGGGGGGGGTAAGTTACCCCAATAACCCCCTTTTTTACCCCACTGTCCAAATTGTTTCTTTAGAAATATTTTAAAAGACTTTACCGACAGCATGAATCATCTTGAGCTTATTAAATGCACTGGTTTTGGAGAACGATATGACCCAGGCCCGCTCAACAACTAAAATATAAAAAATTAGCTTTCGTTGCAATTTTTGTAAGTATAACGCTATAAATATGGAAATTATGGGACTCCTTTATGATTGTTCTATCTTTGCATAATTTAACATGATGACATTTTAAAGATTTTAATCCGTTTTGATCTGACCTAATCTTAATGAACGGTTTTTTTTTATTTTCAAACACAAATATCTGAAATTCGCTAAGAAGTGTGAGCGGTTAAAAAAAGTGTCAGAAAACAAAGTTGCGTTCTCTCGTCTCGCCGTTAAAAAAAATCCGCGAACTTGATAACAAAGACCTTGGGAGCAAAGGATTAATATACTTTAAATGTTGTAGAGGATGAAATTAACGAAAAGGATCATAATATCCGCAAATCATAGCATTGGATAATGGACCCATAGAAGACCTGCTCATCTTCCTCTCCTATTATATTCTCGTTATTCATTATGCGTTTCTATTTGAAGCAAAAAAATGTACTTCTAAAGAGTGGTGACCCCAAAAGGCAAAATGAACGTTGGCCAAAAACACTACCTCTTGGTCAGAAACAGCTCAAGAATTCGACAAGGATGAAAATATTAAGCTTAAACCTCTTATCCACAAATTTACCATTCCTTCATCCTAACAAACATCAACTACTCCTGGAGCTAATAAGCTAAACCTGAGCTACTCATGGAATATATTAGCTAAACCTCAGCTACTCCTGGAGCTAATAAGCTGTTAGTCTGGAGTTAATAAGCTAAACCTAAGCTTCTCCTGGAGCTAATAGCTATACTTCAGCCCTCCAGAAGCTAATTAGCTACACAACACAACTACCAAAGAGAATTGAAAATATATTAGAGTGGAATTTGGAAACTGAACATCATTTTATAGAAAATCTAAAATTAATATTAAAAGAAAACCAAATTATGAAATAGGGTGGTTTCATAATTGACCAATGATTATTTCACATAGTCTCTATGCCTTTCACTTTACAAACGATGATTTTCTGTTATAAATATAAATCAAATGATGTTTTTTTATTCACCTAATTGTTTTCATAAAGTTAAAGCTTTAAAAAATTCTAAATTGAAATTGATAGTTTAGAGAACATATTGTATTAATGTACTCTACTGCATATAATTTGTGAACATTTACATGATTTGTACACTTTGAACTCCCTTTCAGGCTGAATGGGATTGAACAAATTCATATTGAGGGATTTTTTAAATTCCACTCTAATATATATTCTATTCTCTTTGACAACTACTCCTGGCGCTGATAAGCTAAACAGCTACTCCTGGATATAGCAACTCATTAAATCCAACCTAAAAAAAATGATTGAAGCATAGAAGATTTAAATTTTTTTGGCGATTAATACTTCAGTTTGAGGTGTAGTGTAAATTAAATTCTTTTTCATGGAGATTAGGTGTCAATGAATCATGTTTAAATAATGAGCGGTGTCCATTGAAAAATAGTTTTACCGATTGCTGTCACACTCCATATTGCAGCCATCCCCGATATAACTGACACTACCCCATACACCTGAAATAAATAATCTTTATTTTTACTTACTCATTTTTGATCTACGCATTTAATAATGGCTATGTAAAACGAGTCTCGGACGGAATCATCATCATTGGAGTACTATTGGAAGTCCTCTTTCATTGGATGTCTCATTGGAGACCCCCAATTTCCCAAAGGAGACCACCAGATTTTCATTGAAGATCCCAATCTTTTCCTTGGAGACCCCCAAATTATCATTGGAGACCCCAAGACTTTCATCGGAGACTCCAAGCTTTTCATTGGAGATCGCCAGATTTTCATTGGAGACCCCAAGCTTTTCATTGGAGACCCCAGATTTTCATTGGAGACCCCAGATGTTCATTTGAGACCCCCCCAAATATCATTGGAGACCCCCAGACTTTCATCGAAGACTCCAAGCTTTTCATCGTAGATCGCCAGATATTCATTGGAGACCCCCAAGCTTTTCATTGAAGACCCCAGATTTTCATTGGAGACCCCAACCTTTTCCTTAGAGACTCCCAAATTATTATTGGAGACCCCCAGACTTTCATCGAAGACTCCAAGCTTTTTATTGGAGAACGCCAGATTTTCATTTGAGACTCCCAAGCTTTTCATTTGAGACCCCCAGATTTTTTCATTGGAGACCCCAAGATTTTCATTGTAGACCACCAAAGTTTCATCAAAGACCCCCAGGTTTTGATTGAAGACTCCAGAATTTATTGGAGGCCCCATGGACGTCACCTTGGAGACCCCAAAATTTCACTGGATAACGGACCCAATCTTTTCTTTGGAGACCCCAAAAATGTCATCAAAGACCTCAAATTTTCCTTTAGGGAATCCCAAATTTTTTATCGTAGACCTCAGATTTTCATTGACAAATTTCTCCCTCATTTTTCCCGCATTTTTTCGGACATTATTTCAAAAACTTTGTGTTTGGTCCATATGGGGTGTCAAAAGTCTTCAGCATTGGGCCTTCTGACTACCATCCCCCCTTTCCGATCATTTCCCCCCACCCTTTGTATGGAAATGTGGACATTCCCTTTTCAGGCTTTTATTTTTTTAATTGTTGCCACTCTCAGATATATCACAGTAAAATTAGCCTGATTCAGACAAATTTTTATGAATATCAGTAGCTTACCTCGCATCCTATAGCTGTAAGGTACGGAACCTGATGCCATGTGTTTACCAGGAATATTGGTAGTTTCACCATCATCAGTAAATCTTACCATCACACAGAGATAATAAAGTATTTCAGTAGTTCATAGGCTACCAGTGTGATTAAAGATTAAAAGAACATTATTTCGGCGTTAAAAAAAAAAGATTAAATAAAAGTAATGTCATTATACTTAACAAAGAATATTATATTTATTGTAAAACATGAAAAAAATACTATTGATAAATTAAACAAATTATTGTTATGGTGTGGGGTTTTTCCTGCAACTGTGAGACTGATGACTATAAGGTTACTGGAACTTCTAAAAAAATATTTATTTTGAATAAAAAAGCTATTTAAATTGATGTTTGATGAAAATAGTATGATTTCCAAATTATAAACATGATAAAATTAAAGAAAAAAAGTTTTTTTACCTAACAGATCGACTTCTGAACCAAAGATACAGGATGAAAAGATTTCCCAAAACCGCTGTAGAAACCAGTCAATAATTTCCAGACTGTGTTTAATCAAGATAATACAAATTTGTACTGTGATCATAATTATTCGGAGTGTTTTGTTTAATTATTAATGAAAATTTGTGATTTTTTTACTTTTTCCCATGATTTTATATCATTGTGTTCATTTAAAAGCAGCATATGGCTTCGTTTCAAAGGTTGCAAATAGAGTTTCCAGCGAAAAGGGTAAATCGTTTCGCGTAAATGTCGCATTTTTTGAGAAAAAAATGTTCGCCGGAAATTTTGCATTTTTTCGCATTTTCGTAAAATAGGGAATGCGAAAATTTCGCAATAAAAACAAAGACAAACATTTTTAGGGGGAAAAATGCGAAAATTTTGCGAATTAATACGGAAGAAAAATTGATAATTATGATAAAATACAACTTTTAATGCTGATCTCTTAGAGAAGAGAATTCCGCAAGTTTTTTTACGCAATAAATTGTAGCAGCTATGGTTTTGGCGGAAATTTTGACGAAAATTTTCGCATTTTGGCGCGAAAGTTTTTGGACACTGGAGACCCTAGTTGCAATGTTTACTGAATTTTTAGGAAATAACAAGGAATAAATATTATGAAATTGCTAAATTAAAACTAGAAATAATATAGTGGTGCTATTAAATATATATTAGGAGATAGTTTAAATTATAAAATATAAAGCGGGGCTTGAAATAATATATGTTTAGGGAATAGCTATATTAAAACTTTGTAGTACATAGTGGTACTAACAGATATATGTTTAGGAAATTATTAGTTTATAGGAGTGCTAATAAAAATAAGTTGCTGCAGTGCTCAACGCACATGGATTCTGCCAGCCTACATTTGTACCATAATTTAAAACGAAATGGATCCAATAACCCTGAATTCACTATACGGGCTGGTACAAGTAAATGTGTATGCTGTCTGATTACACAATACGGATATATCTAGTACCGGTTCATATTATGCAAAACCAGGACTCAAGTCAAATGTTAATGATTAAAAAGGATCATTAATGAAATTCAATGTACAATAGATAAAAATCGAAAATGATTTAAATGGGAAGCAACAGAAAGCCAACACTAATTTGAAATTTGACGTAACGTCAGTGGAAGTATATTACCATTATCATAATTCAAGATGCAGTAAATGTTTTAAGCGCTCAAAATAAAAAATGCTTTTTTAAAGGCCTAAAGCAAAATGTTAATCTTTTTGGTCCTTATTTTTTATTTTGTGTAATTTAGGTTATTGAGTTTTATTTCAAAGAAAAGATTGTTTTAAATTAATTATTAGAGTTTAATTATCAAACAAATCTTTGAATCCTGACAAAAGAAAATATTTTCGCACAAAAAGTTTTACAAATTAAAGAAAGAAAACGAAATTATTCACGCTCCTACAGAACCTAAAAATATAAAAAAAGTTAATTAATTTGTTTAAAAGTATCTAATGATAAGTAAAGAGGACGATAGTTCCTGCAGAGATATTTTCCTGACAATTTCAAATGTCGGACAAATGAAGTTTACATCTTGGCTTGGTTTAACTATATGCGATTTCTTTGAATTTAAATTTTGACACCGTTGATATTCGAATTACTTGAAAATTTAACCAAATACCCCCTGTGCCCCCCCCCCCAAAAAAAACACTGTGTAATCTACATTACTATGCATTGCTTACCAATCATAAAGTAGATAATCCATATCAACCAGAACCAGGGAGTGGAGGGTTTTTCGTACTCGGTCCAATGACACGGAATTATCTTGAAAATAAAAGGAATTGAGCTTTTGCCACAAACTCTAATTTTCTTGTCCCTATAGCTTTCCAACAGGATGATGTAAACCTTTGATATTTAAAAATTAGATAACTTGATCTAGCAGAAATCATAATTTGAAATATCTAAGGTCTTTGTCAATGGGTTGCACAGATATAGGGATTTGGAAATCAGACTTTGTGGCAAAGACTCTACTCCTTTTTATAAAAACATACATGCAAAACAAAAATATTCTCTCAACATAATAAAACACACCTCAAAGCGTAAAATTGTGTCAAAGATTTTAAAGAGTTTAACTTAACTTAGAAAAAAAAGATGATATTTTGAAGCGACGGAGCTAATAAGTATTTACTTTCAGTAAATAAAATAGGTGAAAATAAAATTGTACAGTTTCAAAAAAAAAATTCAAGCTCACTTTTTCAAAAGGATGGTGGAGGGGTACAATTTGACACTTAGTGACACCAAACTTTGCACATGGCTGCGTTTGGTTCTAAAAATTTAAATAGAAGGCTGAAATTTTGCTTGCATATTTAAAATTCGGTGAGGGTGATGGACCAAACCTCTGTAGAGTAAAAAAAGTAGATGTTAGTCCCACATTAATTGAAAATTATTTCAATCTGGGTTGACCCTCGTCAGTCCTAACAAAATCGATAAAAAAATTGTTAAAAACCACAAGAAAATAAGCAAACAAAAAAGACTATTTAAAAAAATTTGGGCTGTCAAATTTTGCTTGCAGCTTCTAATTGTGGTCAACTAGAAAGAATACGAAGAAGATTTTAGATTGGAGGTCATTGATCTCCATTTTTAACTCTGTTAACTAAGAAAATACGGGAAAATACTATTGTTTTCATTCTAATTTAATCATTTAAAATTTATCAGGCATGTTTTCATATTTTTGCTACCACATAAGTCATGCACTGATATAGATATATATATTTCCAACCTCCAGTTTGACCTCCCTTTAATAATGACTTCTGAAAAGGTCAAAATATTAAATTAATAAAAATGGGTCATGTCAGGTATCAAATCATAAATTTTTTAGTGTTCCGATTCCATTCTGAAACCCCTTTTTGACCTCAGATAATCCTGGATGTTGGACCTCCAAAATCTGCTTACCTTTGGAGGTCAAAATATGAAATCAAAGAAGATAAGTCATTTGAGGTATCATATTAAAGTTTTGTTGGTGTTCTGACTCCATTCTGAGTCCCCTCTCTGACCATATATGACCCTGAAGGCATTGACCTTGAGATATCAATTACCTGAGGAGGTCATAATATGAAATCAATGAAAATACGTCATTTCCGATTTGATTCTTAGTCCCCTTTCTGACCATAAATGGTCCTGAAGGCATTTTATCTCCAAATATCAATGACCTCTGGAGGTCAAAATATGAAAACAATGAAAATTATTTATCTAATAACACTGAATCAACAAGAAATACATGCCTCAGAGAAAGTTTTTTAAACGGATTTGCTGTTTCCGTTGAAAGGGAACTTGTTGACGTTAAAATAATTTAATATTACATAAGATGTTTTTTACATATCTTTTTAATTTGAACTTTTAAGTCTAATTAAGAAAATCCGCGAAAAAAAATTGAGAATAAATCTGCCAGTTCTGCAGATTTCTGACATTAGAAAGAAAATACTATGTAGTATATTGGCTTTATGATAATTACGTGTAAATTGTAATTACTATGAATTAATCTAAATATATAGAATGTAGATGTGAAGTTTTAACCAAGAATTAATTTGAATCCTCATCAACTAGGTCAGAGAAAAAGTTAACTCACAATGTTTAAAATCTAAAGTGATGCACATTTTACTAACTTTGAGCTTTTCTTAACAAATAATTTTGATACATAAAATGACCCAATTTCATTGATTTTATTCTTAAACCTCCGCCTGTCATTTATATTTGGAGGTTAGCGATCTTTAGAACTACCCAGGTTCCAAAAGGGGTATCAGAATGGATTTGGAACACAAAAAAAAAAACTAGGATTTGATACCTCACATGACTTATTTTCAATGATTTCATATTTTGACCTCCGGAGTTCATTGATATTTGGAGGTCAAATACCTTCAGAATCACCTTCAGAATGAAATCTAAGAACCAAAAAACCTATGATTAGATACCTCACATGACTTATTTTCATTGATATCATATTTTGACCTCCGAAGTCTGGAGGTCATTGCAATATCTGGAGATCAAATGGAAAATGCAAAATTAGGTGTGACAAAGGGCCGATTTGTACCCCCCCCCCCTCTGAATCTTAAAAAAAGGCACTGAAGTATTAAAAAAAAAAAAAAATTAGCAACCTATTTTATATAACTGTTTGAAAACTGTTCTGCTTAATTCAAGGCTACACACATTTTTCTTCAAAAAAGATTTTAAAATTAAAATTATTTTGTTCGCATGTTTAGCGGCATTAATCAATAAATAATTCTTGAGGAAACATTATACAAATTCTTCCATTGTCTTCTTTAGTATATGTTTATAATGAAGAAAAATTCTTTGTTTAAAATATCAAAAAATCTGATTTTCAGCCGAGTTATCAGTTTCTGTAACTTATTTTCTGTTAAACCATTAAGTTTACCGGACTAAGCTCTTCAGATATATCCTCCCCAAGGTGTAGAAAAGATCTATGTTTAAGGTTTAAATATTAATACATTTCTATTTTTATGTTATGCTTTTAACGTTATTGGTATTTTGAAATTTAGTTTGAAATAGCCAGTTGGCCTTTTGTCATAAAAAAGTACCTCATAATTACTAAATAAAATAAAAAGTTCACACAATTAGACACATTTAAACATTCCTATTGGTGAACTGCAGTTTCCAAAACTCCTCATCTGAAATTGGTTTTTGTCACATTTATCATTAATCACTTTAGAGATGTCAACGTTTTGATTTTTCTAGATTTTAGCGTTCGTTACGATAGTGTTCATCAAAAATATAAACGTTTGAAACGTTACGTTGCGCATTATGAAATTTTATGGCATAGGGTAACGTTATGTAATGAATTTGTGCACTTGAATACCTTATACAACGTTAAGCTTTAGTAAATGTTATTGAAAAAAAACAGTAAGCTCCGTCATGCTTTTGCATTTCTCGTTTTAAAAACTTTCCAAACTTTGCGTTAAATCTTAAAGGTGACAATCGTTTTGTTTTAATAAAACGTCATTGGGGCATAGTTCTTCATGTCGCAATGCATTTCATGCAGTGCAAAGAATAATTTTTGTTAACGTTACGTTTTATCTTAACTTTTCCAATGTAAACTCTTTTAATTACATTTAGAAATTTTACTAAAATGCAAATTTTGGTACGATACGATTTATCGAAACGTTATTGTGAAAACTTTTTTGTTACACTTTTTTACAACTGACTATCAAAACTGTTTAATCGTTTCGTTTTTAAGAAAGATTTTAAAACAATGTTCTATATGTTGTGTTGTATTAAAATGTTCAAGCCTTAACGTTAACATTAGGTATGAGCTCATATAACGTCAACGTTCACGTTATATAGAATATATCCAAACGTAACACATTATTGTAACGTAACATACAAAAACGTACATTTTACGTTAAGATACACTATTGTTGACATCTCTAAGCACTATGCATAATATGTCAGTTTAAAACTTATTGAAATATCAAGCACTTTTTTATATAGTTCAAATTTATTTAATATTTTTTTTTTTTACTACAGTATGATTTTTAGTAAATGTAACAAAGCTGTGCAAAATATATCAGTCATATGGATCTAAAATTGTTAAAACATGTAGATTATATCTGGACATTTATATACAAACTGAAGAAAATCATGTGCTCATTTTATCCTCCATTGTCAAAGACATAATTCTGCTCTCCATTGAATGTACAACACTGTGATTTAAGGGTCTCAAGGTCTCAAGCAAAAAAATCTATGATTATTTTGCTATCTATTTCTTATAAACCAAAGTTAACAACAAGTGCTTTATAGTACTAAAATGTAAATGGAAAGTGCTACAGTAAAACATAAGCGAGTTAGAGCAGTAAAATCAAAGCCCAGGCGTTGCGACATTTCAAAGTCCACCCTTTCTGAAAATTTGATGAGACTTTTTATAAACAGACTGAATCTATGTGACAACGCCACTTTAAAAAAAAAAATATTATTCTTGTCCTAAACTGACTGTAGTGATTTTGGATAGAAATTTTTTTCTGAACTTATTCTTACTATCTCCACTGCATCTGTAGCTTTATTTTTAAACTTATTAATTACTTTGCATCAGAGAAAAGAATCTTGGTGGGTTTCACGGGTTTAACAAGAACATTCACCAGGTCCATTTAAAATAAATTTTTAAAATTCTTTGAAGATATCAAATGTAATGTCCCACCAAGTCAAATGTTTGCTAATTTCTGATAATTTCTTTGCGGATTTTGTTGCCTTTCCTAAAAATCATACCGTAACATAGTCATATTTCAAATTAGATAGTGACAGTCTGGTTAATCAAAGCATGAATATTCAAGAACTTGTAAAAAGGTATGGATCCGATGTACATTGAATGCTCAATATTCTCATTTAATAAGTAATTTAGTCATCAAATAAGATGGCTATTCCGATTTGATAATTTTTCTAGGCTATTGTAACAGTGGGCGAGTTTTGTTGATCTTTTACGATCAGCAATTCAAGGATTTTTTGGATCGCTGAGATCATAGCTACCAAGGGGAATCATGCCCCCTTTCCCCCCCCCCCCATCTTTAACCCTACGGTTGGACTTTAGAACTATAATTGGTATTTTTCTACCTGTAGAGTTTTGACAGGCAGACCACGCAGAGGGATGCATTCCAGTCTGAAATTATAGAGAAAATATTTGTAAATGGAAACACCAAATCAGTTTTATCCCTTCGGAAATATTCTTTAAAATCTTTTTTTCAAAATAAAAATTTCCGCTTTTTTCATAATATACAACACATTTACCAAAATAGCAATATCATGTATTTAGTAATGTAGTACCCAGAAACTATGGAATTACTGACAAATTTTATCCCAAATAAGAAATACCATTAAGGATTTTGAAGTTCCTGAAGTTATAGATACAATGTAATAAGCAATTATCAATGTAGCCTATTGTTGCATAATTTTGCATATTTTGTAAAACTACAAATTCAAATTCAAATTACACCATCAATAGACGCATGCATGCTGTGTTTGAATAAGTGTAATTCAAACACTTATTGCTATTCAATATATCTGGTGCAAAAGCAAAATTTACAAACATTCTATAATAAAAAACATCAATATTATGTATGAAAACTTGGTTTTCATTAACAATAAGCATTTTTAATTTCCTTTTTCTTTTTCTTTGACGAAACTAGTTCTGTGGACAAAACTGTTTTTAATATCTCTCCATAGAATGTGAAACAAAATTCTGACATCTGTATCTTTCTTAGTTATTAAATTCTTTGCTCGAGAATGCAATTTCTTCTCATTTCTACAAAGTCAAATTAAAAGATAACAATAACTTTTTATTGAATATTAACATTATTTAGTCTTCAAAATCAATGCTGTGTCTGAGAGTGTATGTTAGCACAAAAAATTCTGTTAAATGAGTTAAATTGAGTTAACATAATTTTAAATTCGTCCATATATAATAAACAGGTTAATGCGATTTACAATGATCTAATCAAGAATGATATTTGTAGGTATCGTTGTTTTTACAGTTGTGGCTGTCTCATTTTTTTGATTATTAAGTCAACCACAGTTTTAAGAAAAAATGTAATTCTTCTGTGATTCCCGGAATAAAATATGTACGAGGGACGTTCAGTACTTTTCATTACGTCTTAGCCATATCAGTTTTTTCAATGCTCACTACATTCATACTGGTTGTCTTCTCCAAATTTTTATTTCAAAAGTTTCTTTAAAAAAACAGGATTTAAAAGGTTAAAATTGGGAATTTTTGGTCTGATCCTGAGAAACTGATGACAACAGGAGTACCCCAGGGTTCTGAGCTTGGTGTATTACTTTTCTTAATTTATTAAAAGGATTTTCCAGGAGCCATGGATTCTTATACTTGTTGTTATGCTGATGATTCTTGGTTTAATTAAATGTTGTATATAAATTTTTAAATTCAGATGATATTTGACAAATTAAAACTTAAAATTTTTATTGAATCAATTAAACCTCCCCAAGCCTTGAGTTTTGGCTAGAGACAGAGCTAGATAGATTCTAATTAGACTTTGAGTTGAGTTATCATTGAAGTATAGAGCATCTAGATATCTTACATGTACATGTTCAACAATAACGATATCTTTTTATAGGTCTGAAAGGGCGAGACTTTGGCCAAGCTGGTGAACCTAGAGATGTGAGTTGGAGACAAGGAGGAGGAAACACCAGGAGACCATCATATTCGTGGAATAATTAGAAACAGAATAATTCTGGGCAGTAATCCTCTAAGATCACACCATAGACCATGACCTGGGGATTAAAGAAACAATAAAAAATGTATTTTTCTCAATAAGGGAAATAGTTCCCAAAAGTTAAAATCCCTACGGGAAAAACAAGACTTTAAACAAGGCTATAAAGTGATTCTCAAGGATCAGAGATAAAATCATGACCATCAGTCACATCATGGGGGGGACAGCATTCTGCCCTGAGGAATGAAACCAGCCATGGTGAAGATTCTTTCATCAAATGATAAATGAGGATAGAATCAAGAGTGGATGTGAACCCATCCCTAATTACATACTATTCATTTCTTACAGTCGGAGTACTGATGCACATAACAAATGTAATCTAAGAATAAAGCCAAACAATCTAGATCCGGTCCAAAAGTATATTGAACTCCGGGTATGTTTGCAGTCTTAAATACATAACAGCTAGGGGGACAAGGGTAAGGAACCCCTTCTCTTATCTAGAGATACCATCTGCTGGCCAGTGTGTGCACAGATTGATGCTGGAGAAAGGAGTAACAGGGAAGAGACAAGAGTACTGAAAACTCTTTCTTATCTAGAGAACGGCATTTATCTTTCCACTGAGAAATCAGAATTGTCGGCAATCTTAGCCCTGGGGTTCCATAGGGGAGTCAGTTAGCACAAAGCATCTGATCAGGAGAGTCAAATGGAAATATATTCGCCCCTGGCGAATGTTACGTATATTAAGATCTTGACTTCTTAATACTGTATTCTTTTCTACTGATCTATTCTTTAGTCTATGATATTGATCAATGAGAAAGAAAATCTAAACTCTTCCTTGCAGCTATCTACATAGTTTTATTCTTTAAATAACATGTAGTGCGAAAATTCAACGATGATTTATTTAAAATTTTATATCCTTCTCTAATTTTTTTTTTTTTTTGGAAAAAGAAATTGACTAACGATTTCTACTGATTTCTACTGATTTCTACTTTACCTGCTAGGTTATCATTTTTGTTTGTGGAGAAGACAAAATTAAATGATGAGCATTTTTGTGCTTCTTGGATTCAATGCTCGCAGGCGCGATTTAATTCTAAGCACAAGACCAGCTCAATGGTAGGGTTAACATCTTTTTAAAAATTATTTTAATAAATAACATAAAAGGATCCCGGAAATACGGAGAAATAAAAAGATTTACGCCGGCAGGTCAAACAATAATGTATTACATGGCTATATATCGTTTAACCCCAGTTTGAATTAAAGTATAAAAGTATCTTATGTCCATCATGACAGGTATAGAAAAGTACTAGAATCATTTTAATAAGCCCTTTATACATAGATCCCCGCCCAGACCAAAATTTGGCCCATATCTCTCAGACAGGTGAGCAAAAGACGGTCGTAAAATTGACCAACTATTCTCGAATTGAGTTTAAGAGTTGATAACTATTTGGATTGTAGTAAAGAAATTATGGCTGTGGTGGTTCTTATAGAATCCGTCGGAGAATGAAACTGTTTTCTAGACTCTTGTAGAGAACTATCCTCCCTTTTCTCTTCATCACACGCCAAATCATTCCGCCGCTAGATTTACCTCCCCCTCCTCCCCTCCTTCCTACTCCCTCCCCTCCTTCCTACTCCCTTCCCTCTTTCCTTCTCCATTTTCTCTTGCCTACTCCCTTCTCTATATCCTACTCCCTTCCCTCCATCCTACTTCCTACTCCCTTCCCTCCTCTCTACACCCTTTTCTACATCCTACTCCCTTCCCTACATCCTACTCCCTTACCTACATCCTACTCCCTTCCCTACATCCTACTCCCTTCCCTCCATCCTACTCCCTTCCCTCCATCCTACTCCCATTCCTCTATCATACTCCCTTCCATACATCCTACTCCATTCTCTACATTCTACTCCCTTCCCTCTATCCTACTCCCTTCCATCCTTCCTACTCTGTTCCCTACATCCTACCCCCTTTCCTCCATCCTACTCCTTTCCCTACATCCTACTCACCACTCCCTTACATCCTACTCCCTCCCCTACATCCTACTGCCTTCCCTCCATCCTACTCCCCCTTCAATTCTTCCTACTCCCCGTCCTCCTACTCCCTGGTCTCCTACTTCCTGGCCTCCTTCTTTCCCTCAGTCGTACTGGTGTTGATCAGACAGCTGCTAACCTCTTCTTACCCTAAGTAAATAATAATTCTCATACCATGCATATTACATACGCAATCAAAAATTATCCCCCTAAAATAAAATAACGTTATATTTACTTCAAGAATTTTTTACGTTAATCTTAACCTTATTATTAAATTAAAATCGCTACAAAGTTAGTTAAAAATTTTAAACGTATGTTTTATTTTTAAAAAATAACTAAAGAGATGAATCTGAAGTATGAAGTATTACATTATTATTCCAAACTTGGGAAGAAAAGTTATTTAGGAGAAAATTAAATAAATCACAGAAAAAAAAAACATGGCAAGTTTAAGTTTTATATGTACCCACTTGTAAAAAATTAACAAAAATCTTCGTCTCTTCATGTCGAAACTTTTGTGTGGAGCAAATTGGTAATCTTGATTCTTTAACGCTTGATCTCGATATCCAATATGGGCATTATTAAATTTGAGGATAAAACTCAATTTAAGTTATCAACTGGAGGGTATGACCAAAACGGGATATCAAACAGGAATCAAATGAATCCGTGTTTACTAACTAAATATTATTTTAAATGAACATGAGACATATAAATTATGCACTGGGTTCAGATCATTTCACTAAATACATTTATGATAACAGTATCTTTTGCGCTAACGCGAAAGATCCCACCGAGTCTCTTTTAAATGACTGATTGAAGAAGTCCAAATTTCTTATCAAAAGATAATTTAGTGATGTTGAAATATGGGTAGTGGTAGTTTAAAATATGTATTTATTAAACTCAGAACGGTGACCCTTAATGCCAAAAATATTTATATAACCGGAAATATGCTACAATGTTTTAAAGTGCAGTTGCTGTTGTGTAATTTATTTAATGGTTCTCAATAATTTGTTTAATGTTGTTGGAACGCGGTTTGTAAATTGAGAACAGTCCCTTAGCGAATTTGTAAGGTTAGAGCAATCCCATAAATAGCTTGATTAATTTCGTGATTTGGTTCTGAATAATAATATTCTCAATATTTTTTATATATTCTGTTTGTTTATTTACTGTTTGTTTACAACTTTAAACCAGTTTGCACTAAATTCTGTGCAGTACTCTTGGCCATCTGGTCTCACTACCAGGTTAGAAAGATTGAGCAAATTTTTCCACATAAAGTCAAATTGGTTAAAATTGTTAAACAGTTGCTAATATATATATTTATATACGGTGTCCCAAAAAAAACCTCTGTATACGAACCTTGTCTTGACGACAAAAATATTTGATCTAACCCCCTTAGGCAAAAAAAATCAAACAATTTTTGTGAATCTGAAATTTCGAAAAAAACTCTTTTAAAAACGTTGCACTTTAATTTTAAACATTTTTACTTAAAAACTGGCTTTTACGTCGGGTCTGAATTTTTATTAATCCATTAAATGATAGGTTTAAGAAATTCTTTTAAAATTGTTATTAAACTGTTATTTTCATAAAATTGCAAAATTGATAATTGGATACTTGTAAATTGTTATTTTCATAAAGTTGTACAATTTTTATCTTACAGTAGTTGATTAGAGAAAGTGTAAAATCGTTTTTTATTAGCCTGTGAAAAGATCAAATTTGACCTGGACAATCAGATTAGAAATGGATTCTCAAATGACCACTTGGAAGTCAAAAAGGTCAAAAGTGTTGTCAATAGTTATGTAAGTAGCATAAAGATAAAGATAGTAAGCATGGATTCGCCGTGTGGATTTACCCCTCTTTCCATACCCATGAAGGCATGAGTGAGTGCTTCATTATTAATACAATTTGACCTCAAAAATTAACTCTTGGAGGTCAAAAGGGCCAGTTGTGACCTTGGGAGTCAAATTTTCGAAAAATTAAGAATAAAAATGAATACATATTTGCATACTTTGATACCCATGACGGTGTTTGTACGCTATAAAAAAAATTTGAATGGTTGCTTAGAGATCAAATAATCTTTTTCAAAATCCAATATTATTACTGAAACACGAATGTGTTTATACCTATAAATCGATACCTTCGACGGCTTGTGTGCACTACGACAAAAGTTAAAATTTCAGAATGTGTGCTTTTTATGCGTAAGCAGTCTCTTAAGATGGTTTCCTAAAAACTAACTCACAAACATATAATAAAAATGAATAAATAAAAACTAATGAATAAAAGTTCGATTAGTTAATTGTTTTATTTTTTGCCCAGGTGGATGAAATATTTTATTTTTGAAAAGCTGATTTAAAATATATAGAAAAAAAAATTTTTTTGTCTGGGCTAGGTACGCAACGAGGTAACTATCGTTCTGTTTTTTCTTTACTGCTAGTTTTATTTTCAGATTGATTTAGCTACAAACGTGATTATTGCAAATCCAAAGTTTTAGTTTAAGAAGAAATATTAGTCTAATAGCTTATGATTAAAAAATTACGTTTGAAAATGAGTAAGAATGAGATGTGAAAAATCCGGGAAATTTATTTTTGACTTACACTCAAAGAAGTGATTGTAACAAAAAAGTTTTAGGTTTCGAAGAAAAAAAATCAAATCCATGAAATAACTGAAATATAGAGCTTTCTACATGACACCCTGATTGTAAAAATATAACGAAAATTGAAAAGATTTTTTTGACACTTAAGCTCGTAACTTATGTGTTACTAATAATTCCTCATGTTTGATCTTGATAACCACAGTAGGCACTTTTATATTTATGGATATTGATAACCACAGTGGGCACTTTTATATTTACGAATCTTGATAACCACAGTGGGCACTTTATTTACAGATCAATTGATAACCACAGTGGGCACTTTATATTTACGGATCTTGATAACCACAGTGGGCGCTTTTATATTTACGGATCTTGATAACCACATGTGGGCACTTTTATATTTACGGATCTTGATATCCACAGCGGGCACTTTTATATTTACGGATCTTGATAACCACAGTGGGCACTTTTATATTTACGGATCTTGATAACCACAGTGGGCACTGTTATATTTACGGATCTTGATAACCACAGTGGGCACTTTTATATTTACGGATCTTGATAACCACAGTAGGCACTTTTATATTTACGGATCTTGATAACCACAGTGGGCACTTTTATATTTACGGATCTTGATAACCACAGTGGGCACTTTTATATTTACGGATCTTGATAACCACAGTGGGCACTTTTATATTTACTGATCAATGTCTAATCTCTTCATTTCAATTATCCCTTCAGGATACAATTACACTGCGGGATATTAAATAAAGCTAAACTAATCTCCAGATCAACAAAGGATCGAGATCATGCATTGATCTCAATATCCATAAAACAAGAGTTCCAAGCTCTTTATATATTTATAATATATACATATAAATATTTATGTTTATAACTTGATTAAATAGCATTTTCACATGATTTCTATTCATTGTTTCTTGGTTTTAACCATTTTCTCTGCCTCCCCCCCCCGCGCAAAAAACTTTATTGACTTTATACATAATCATTTTAGGAGTTGATAGAGTTGATAGAGACCTATTCCCCCTTTCATTTTTCTTACCGGTCCCTTTAATTATCAAGTGATCACATCATCTTCCTTATCAAAACATAACATGTTAAATGTTGTGCTAGGTTTATTTAACATTTAGTTTTACATACTCAGAAGTAAACTTAATTCTGAATAAAAAAACTGTAAATCAGAAAATCATGTGGGTTGAATTTTAACATCCATGCTTAACCATCAAATTCAAGAGCTAGAAGGAGGTCCCTGTCAATAATTGTATGCCAAAGTTTGTTCAGTACTGACCACTGATAAAATGGACAAAGAAATATTATTTTTTTTTTGCAAATTATCAATTTGTTAAATATTTATGCATTTGTTTGTTTTTTCTAAATCACGACGCTTTTTATTTGATATATTTTTATGGATTTTTTCTGAAGAGGGTAAAAATTTGAAAAAATTTTAAATTTTTTATTATGTTGCATTTATGTTTCAATAAATGCAACTTAAGAGAACTTAGATATCTTTAAAAATGATGGAGTTATTGGCGTTTTAAAATTTACATTAAAAACCCTCTGTATATACAGATATATGAAGATAAATGAACTAAACGAGATAATGGAATGAGAATGCGTTATTTATTCCAAGAATACAGATTAAAGGTGTGAAGCAAAAGAGAGAGTGAAGATTTAAACAGACAATGATTTTAGAAAAGAAGAGAGCTAACATACGAAAATGATTTAAGATAAAGGGAAAAAGTAATGCGTGCAAGTTGTCCAAAGAATTGTGTCTCATGTAAAGTTGATGCGTAAAGACAATTTAATATTTATCCCTGGGTTTTAAAATCTTTGACTTTTTTAGCAAAGAAAGTGAATTCTAATTAGTGAGTGGTCGAGCTACACTCTTCCTACTTAAACCGTTACAGTTTCAGACTATCAGTACTCTAGGAGTATTTATATTTGTTAATCCATAAATAGAGATATTACAAGCATTTAATATTGATTTCATATAACTGCAAGAATGATCATTTAACCTTGTAATTAAAGTGTAAAATGAGTATTTTATAAGGAACAACACAAGACTCTACTTGGTGACTGTGAGTTCAAATTTACATACTCCTAGTCTAGAATACAGTTTACATATACCCAGGGAAAAATCAACAGTCAGTTTTACGCGATTTCTCATACAGGGTACAACTTTTAGAATAGGCAATGGTTATATCAATTTACTGATAAAGGGAAATAATGGCCGTAAACAGATTTAAATTTTTCCTTTTTTGGTAATAATTGACATGGAGAATGGAAATCAAGTTTCTAGAAGAAGGGGGGATTACCCTCAGGGTTTTAAGTACGCCACTGGTGTATGTAAATGCTCCTGAGTCCTGGCTGTATTTTTGAACAATTCTTGTGGTCACTGTAATCTATAAATATATATACTGTGCTTGTCTGGGTGTTTGTTTGTCTGTCTGTCCGTTTATATCCGACAAACGTCAAAATGGTTGAACCGATCGGACTCAATTTTTTGTGGGACCTCGCGTGGCCCCAGGGAAGGTTTATGGACGATAGAATTTTCAAAAATTTGGCTACATCAAAGTTCTATTTTTTACAAAATCCGCGAAATTTTTGTTTTACAATGTTTACAAAGAGAACATAATGGAAATTGAATGTGGGCGCGAAGTGTCCTAAAAGCCTGATTGTTTATTCCATTCTAGCTAACAAAGGAAATGTTTCCGATTTTTTGTTTCCCGAAGCCATAAAGAAGTACAACAATTTCACGTTTCAATTCGGCTCAACAAATGTCTCCTAAGAATATAATGGTAATCCATTTAACATTTAACACAAAAAAAAATTTCGATACTTGTTTTTGAGAAAATGTTCCAAACATTTTTTTATATTTCAAACGGACTCTAACAAAGTAAACGATGCTGAACATTAAACCCATTAAATTTAAGAATATTAACAAAAATTCTAAAAATGTGGAACATATGAAGGACCGGGCAACGTTTGTTAACGAACAGCATGTTTTTAAAATCAATATAAGATTTCGTTTACAAACGGCAAAACCAGTTAATTTTAAGATCGTTAACAAATGAAAAATAGAGACATATATGCAAAAGCACATTTCAGTTTCTCCCATAGTCAGATTTAGAGATAGAGCATTCAAAACATCAATGCATTTTTTTTACAGTCATAATAAACAGATTTGGTAATATGTTTATCAAATGCTTCTGCTGGTTTTCTAATAATTTCTACAAAATCGTTGCAGACTTGCGAAAATTATAGCCTTTTTAGGCTAAAATTTTTATCTTAGCCTCTCATTCAAAACCCCATATATGCTGATCGAAATGGAGAATTTGTTTATCATGACTTCAAGATAACTTACAAACGTTTTGATAGTGCTGACCATGAGAGAAGCTGAAATGTGCTTTCTAAAAAAATGGTATATACTTTGGAGAAAAAAGCTCAGCGGGAGCGGTTGAGATCTAGCCTGAATCTACGCAGTTCAGAATAAGAAATAAATAAGAAATTTACAATCTGTTCAGCATATTTCTCTATGCGCGTGAAGCTATATAACCTACAAACCAAGCCATAGTTTTTCTTCTGCATTTATTTTTCTTGAATGTACATGTTAGATTTAGTTCTCAATGTGAATCAACCAATATTTGGTTAAGTAAAAACATAAATGATCAGATGTTTGTACAATTTGATAAATCCTAAAAACCTGATATTTACATTTTTATAAATAACACGTAGATTATATCAAAATATCATATTCTTATTTGAATATTTATGGTCGGAAAGTAGACAACTTATTCTTCACAGAATCTTTAAAGTATCAACAATGTTAATTTCAGAAATTAGAATGTTAAAACTAAAAAATCTTTTTAGAATTTTAACAATTTTCTCTGTATGGTGTTTATCAAAAGCAGACGAAGAAACAAACGAGGTATAACAAAAAAAAATAAAATTATGAAGCTAACCATTTTTTTGTTAAACCATTCAGGAGTTAAGTTGGTCAAATCTTAGTTTTCTTACTAGCCAACAAACCGAGAAGAAAGAGGTAAGATTTTACAGAAAACTCTGATAGACAAGTTGGCCGCCAGGTGTCTCTGCTCTCAATACTGTGAATGATTCCATGTGGCAGAGACACCTAGCGGAAATAATCGTTGTTTTAATTGCATTGTATTTAAAACAAATAAAAAATATTATTAAATATCAACTTTATACAAATGCGTCGAAAAATAATCGATTATTATAGGTTGTAATATGTAAATGATTTATTTGGAATTAAATTGATTTTTTTACGATCCAAGTCGTATGTTGCAACTTTCGGTAAGAGTCGTTTTTAACAATTTTCTCATTATAGATGCAACAGATAGAAGTAAGATTAGTAGTGATCACCATCGATAATTTTTCGCCGTAAGCCTTTACCCCTTTAATTTTTCGCGAACACTCCCTTTAAAATATTTTTAACTTTAGGATCAAACGCAAGATGCATTTGACACCAGACCCTACATGCTGGAGTCAGGTATAGGAAATTTAATTGTACATGGATTGTGCTTCAAGTTCATGCATGCATCGACAATAGGGCCTAGGGAATGGGATTTTGAAATCGAAATTCGTTTAACCGGAGTTGTATGAAGCCTAGCATAAACATCTTTACAACTTTGAGAGAAGAAAAAAAACTTTCTGCAAAATAAACCTTAATAAGGACGAGTTTTACACGTTAAAGTAAAGTACAATTTAAAACCCCACTAGGAAAAAATGTCATGAAAACATGCTAAAATAAGTATCTAAAGATCTAACTGATTACGGTCCTTCGATCTTCTAGTTTTCGAGATTTTGAAAAGAGTTTTTGTCAACTTACATTTAAAAATCATATTTTTGATACATTTCTTAATCATATTCTTATCAGTTTCTCATTTCTTTAGCTGAATATAGTGAAGACGACCTTCAGACTAGAAGAAGACGCAAAACAAAGTAAGTACATACAACTTGATACGAAATTAGAAGAACACAAGTAGAAGAACTATTTGTAATTTAAATATAAGTTCTATACAGAAGCGATATTTTATGTTAGCATTTTAACATTTGAGATCCAAGGGTCGATCAAGGAAACGTCAAGGAATAACTTAAATAATATGCTTTTTGTTTGGCAGTTTGTGAAGAATCTTTTGTTTTGTTTTATCTGTTGTTTGTTTACAAGCAAAATACTGCTATTCAGATTCCTAATTTTCTTATCTACGTCAAAGTCAGTAACTAGTAAGAAGTTGAACTCATTTTTCTTTGTCAAAGTCCGAAGTCGATCGTTCATATTACTGAAACGATTTTTTGCAAAAAGCGTGACTTTTATACCTAAAAGCCGTGCTCCCTCTCTCTCTGCGTATAGTTCAGAAAAAAACTCACGGCTGACGGTCTTTGAAAATTAGAAAGGCTGTTTTCCTCTTTGAATTTCTTTTAGGTATCTATCTTTTTCCTAAAGTTGTTTCATCAAAACTAATGAGTGAACGTCATACGGAATAAAATATTTAATATGTTTTAAAATATGGGACCAGATTTAATTAATAAACAGAAGTAGTTAAACTAAAAAATGATAAACTATATATTATGTATAGTTTGAGAAGAAGACGACCTGAATACTCCGATTACTCTTCTAATCTCAACACTCAGGTTAATTATTTACATCAGCAAATCTATATGGGACACATACATCAGTAGGTCCTGAAGGAAGACAAACCTTATAGAAATCTAACGTACTAGCCTTACAGGGCGCTTCGCGCCCATCTTCTAAATTAATTGTGAACATGTTCTCTTTCTGTACATCGTAAAACGAAAACGAAAATAATTCGCTGATTTTCAAAATTTTAAAAAAATTAAGGACGATTAAATTTTGATGGAGACAAATATTTAAAATTTTAATCATTCATAAACCTTCCCTGGGGCCCCTAGATGTCCCACAAAAAAATTGGGCCCGATCGGTTCAGCCGTTTTGACGTTTATTGGATACAAACAAACAGACAGACAAACAAACAAACACCCAGACAAGCCAATAGCAAAAGGGCGTATTTTCCGGGAGAAATTTTTTTTATATTTTTATACGTAGCTGTTTCTATACGTTCAATTTTTATAAGGTTTGACTTCCATCTGTAGAATAGGAAGACGACATTTGTGTATTTGAATTGTTATTCATGCTAAAAATGGTCGATTTTAAGGGCGAGAACAACTGTTTTGCTAGTTTTTAGGAAATGATGGTTGTTGTTTACTCAAAAACTAAGCGCAATTAAAACTTAAATTCTAAAAGTTGGTCAAGTTTGATACAGCTTAAAACACTGGTTTTATCTTTAAATTTCATTTATTTTTTAATTTTTCATGAATATATAAACTCATATTTCATTAGATTGAGGATCAAACCTATTATGAGAGAGTTGAAGATAAAGGTATAGTTCTCATCATTTCGTTATCATAGATTTAATTGTGAAGCTCCAAAACAAAGTTGTTTAACGTATTTTTCTCTTTATATTTGTGAAATATCTTATTAATACAGCCAACTGATTACTTACCACAAAGTAAAATTTGCAATCGTTATATCAATTTGTTTTTGTTTTCCATTGTTTATAGTTTCAGTTTTTGATTTCATTTGGATAAACAATCCCAATAAATTTTAGAATTTGCCCCTTCTCCCAGCATGGAAGTATCATCATCAGACCTATCTGCATCTTACCAAGCTCCATCATCTGGATACGAAACTCCATCCACCAGTTACAAAGCTCCATTATCTGATTATGAACCACTATCATCCAGTTATTCATCTTATTCTAAACCATCCTACAAGGGGTAAGAATTTCCGAAGTGAAATAGAATGCTAAATTTTTAAGTAACATCATACTAAATACTGCATCTGCAATCTGCATGACTCTTTTTAAACAAAGTTTATCAGATAAAAAATAAGCATTTTTTAACTATTTTGAAAACCACTTTCTTCTTTTAAATCTGAAAAGGGATCAAGTCTTTGCCACAAACTCTGGTTTTTAAATCCCTATATCTTAACAACCCAATATTGTAGACCTCAGATATTTCAAACTTTGACTTCTCTTATATGAAAAAATCAAAGTTTGAAATATCTAAGGTTTAAATAATTTGATTGTAGATATATAGGTATTAGAAAATTGGGATTTGTTGCAAAGACTCAATTCCTTTGTATTGAATATGTAATTATTATCTTAATGAGTTATCGGACAATTTTTAAAGGTTTAGAGTTTTTGTTGTTAAACTTTTTGGACATCTTTTCTCAAATTACTTGTTTAAAGGGACAGTAGGCGTAATTTCTAAAATATGGCAATGCCAGATTTACAAAGGTACCCTTAAAACCTTTTTCTGATAAAGTATAAATTATATATCTATGTTTTTGTTTCCTTAAACTGTTTATTTTAATTTGAGGTTTCTCTGAAAAAGTTTCAATGGTAAAGTTGTGAATCGGGCATTGGCATCTTTGAATGGATTGTCACTTAAAATTACACTTACAGTCCCTTTAATGCAAAAAGTACAATCGTAAAATTTCTTAGCGATATTCACTAACCATGTGGTTTATGAAATTGCATTTGTGCATGCATTTTAACCTTATTGCTGCATTCACACAATACATTCTATTATCTAACCTGCATGTTAATGGGAACATGATTAAAATATAATATCGAAATGAAGACCAGAGTCTCGGCGGAGTTTGGCATTGCAACAAGATAATGCTGGATCTGGTAGCAGCAGTACATTTTTCTCTAGGCTTTTGAGGAACATTTTTCCAACCTTTTTTATTTTTTTTTTGGTCTGCCATGCACACCATGGGCACTGGCTTTCCTAATTCTGACCAGTTTCCATTAATTTAAATAGTTTCAGATCGGCCTCGAAATGTCTCAGAAGTCTCAAAATGTCTATCATTTATATTATTTCCATACATACTTAAGTTATACGATTCATCAAGGAGATTCACCGGCATAGGGTCAAACGACAAACGGTCAATAGCGCGACAAGGGTAAAACAACAAAGGGTAAAACGACATAAGGTCAAAAAGTGCGACTAACGGGCAAAATTTCTATCAGACGTTTTTGGTTAACTATAACTATTTCCATGTTCATAGAACTAGTAGCCGCAGCGCTCGGCCCAGAAATTGTCTTAACCAAACTTTACCCTGAAATAATACATAAAATATTTCTTTCCGTCTTAACCATTTGTCGTTTGACCCTGCGTCGTTTGAACCTCTGTCGTTGGACCCTGTTTCGTTGAACCCTGTGTCGTTTGACCCTGGGTCGCTTGACCCTATGTCAAAGAATCCTCAAGGACGTATTTTCTCACCAAATTCACGTGGTTAACCTAAGCTAAAGGGTTGTTTTAGAGCATACGAAAAACGCGATTTATTAAATTTTCTATAAAACATTCTAATTGGAAAAAAGGCTCCTCAAGGTTTCTGGGCTATGAGAATACAGCTACTACTGAAGGTCGAACTGACACCTTCTATGATGATGATGATTACTACAGCTCATATGGCGGGCATAATACGTAAGAGTAATTTCAAAGGAATTAATTGCTCTCCTCATTCTTGACATTTAAGCCTCATATCTTTACAACCTGGTGTCGTAGTTCTTTTTTATGGGCATCACTGTGTATGTATCATCATGTTGCGGTGATGAAGAGATTAGAAAATTTGAATTTGTGGAAAATGTTCAGTTCCTTTAAAAACTAACCTTTTTTTCTGGGTTTTATGCATTTTTTCAGCAGTGTTGTGAACTTTCTCAATTAAATGAAATTATTTTAAGAAATCTAAGTTATCAAATAGAGTCAACTTAATAATCAAAAATATTTCTGCTTTGTGTGTTTAAAGAAGTTTTAGCAAGGTAGGAAGAGACTGAATAGAAGAAAATCAGGAAAACGTTTCAGAAAAATCCCACAGTTTACTTGAAATATTAAATAGAATAAAAATTGATAAAAAGTAGAAAATTCAAACGGAAGTACATACTATAATAATTTTAGACTATTAAAGCAGCAAAGGCATACTCGTTATAGCTTTTAATAGCGAAATTTCAATAATCTTTGTCACAAATCTTGTTTTATTTTTCCGTTAAAAAAGATTTAATTTTATCCTTTACCTTGGTAAATAAAGAATAGAAAATAAAACTTCAGTAGATTAAAGATACTGTAAGCGTTATTTTATCTTATGAAAAGATGGCAATGCTCGATTCACAACGATACCCTTGAAATCTATCCGATCAATAATGTGGAAGATATTGTTGTTTTTCTAGGTTTAAATGTGTACCCCAGACACATTTTAACAGAGTATATGGCAAAGATGTCGGGTAAATAATTCTCAACTTTATATGTTCAAGATCAGTTTGTTCAATCGTCTAAATGTTTTAAGGAACTCATGATATTTCCTATTTGTTATCCTCAAGTAGAAATTGAAAATAATTGAATTGAATTGAAATGAAAAACAATTGAAAATGTTTCGAAACCAGACAAAGCTTTTAAGGGTACCGTTGTTCATTGCCATCTCTGCCTATAGAGAGTCACTTAAAATTACGCTTACAGTTCTTATAAAAGATAGATAGAAATTAAGTTTTGCCACAAACTCAAATTTTCAAATTCATATATCCTTCGCAACCTGCTAAAAAAATCAAGGATCTACGACATCGGGTTGCAAAGATATATGGATTAGAAAATTAAAGTGTGTAGTAAAATCGCATTTCGTTTAAACTAAATTGCACAGTTCAACCACTTATGTTTTTAAGGCATGTAATTAAATTTCACTTTTGGAAAAACAAGTAAAGGTCTAATCCCGTCCATGAACGGAAAAATGGGCCGTTTTGCGTCAGTCAATAAAGACTGACCCAAAACGGATTTAAAGTTTTTTTTCTTCCTTCCGTACAATGATATATAAGCACAGAGTAATTTTATCCTGGAGTAATTTGTGAAGATTTTGCCAAATTTTGCATAAATATAAATTTACATTATTTCGCATTACATTTATGCACCCTCTGCACTTTATACTTGGTTTACGGATGAGGTGAAAGTTTAAGTTCAAAACTGTATCTGAATACAGAAAAGCATGTGCATGTGTTTTCTAATATATAATTCTTATATGAGTAATTCTTTAACAGCATCCCTTTTTATTACAAATTCATAGACTTGACCAAATATTTAAGTGGAATCAAATTAAGATTAATAAGCTAAAATCCGAATAAGTGTCTAGCTTTTGAAGTAGTTTTGTGTTTTAATGTTACTTTTTATTTTTAGTTAAATGCAAAACACCCTTGCAAGGCCTAAGGCCAAATCAGTGTTCCATTTAAAATTCAGTTCCCATTAGTTTAAACCCTAAGAAGTAACACCCACCCATACATACAGTGGTAACCTAAAAACGGTGTAATGAGTGTTGTCTGCAATCTTTCTTTAAACTATGTAACCTTAACAGCGTTTTTAAATTTGTAACTTTTTCTAACTAAATAAGAACGAAGGCGACATTCATTCCTCAGTTTTTACCTCTGTTTGTTTAGATTATTTTTCTAGTTGCACATTTAACACGTACTTGTTTCCTAGAAAGGGAAAGGATAAATTCAACAATTTTCTAAACGCCCTGGCGGCCTTCCTTCCAATCGGTCTCTTCCTGGCTGCTATACCACCAAACCTGATCGTGATCAACTCTGCGTAAGTATATATTTATCTATCTAATCTTAGGGTGGAGGAGGAGCCAGGAATAACGGTGTTTACAGGGGTTTTGAAAACCCTTCTACCAATCGGTATGCATCAAATTAACGGAAACAGAATAAAATAAAACAAAATGTTTTATTTGACTTTTATAGGGTGCTTTGAGCCAATTTTTTAGTTAACATTTTTGATTTTAAATTTGGCTTTATACGTCATTAAGAAAATATTTCTTGTTGACAATTTGATAGATTTCCAATTCCAAACAAATATTAAATAAAAAAAGTTTGTAAAGGAAAATTTTACATTTTCGATCGGTTGTAAATTTTCTCGGGGTCATTGAGATATCACCAATATTTTGGTCAGACTGGTTAAGACAGTTTTTTTACAGTTATAAGATAAACAGGCAAGCCAAATAGATAAAAAGATTTGAATAAGAAAAATATTTGAGATGTGTTTATGTTGTTCTGAGTGATTTATACGTTTAAAGACAAAGTTTCGTAAAAGTTTTTTCACAAAACTTCAGATTTCTTGAATTAAAAAAATAATCCCACTTTATATTCATTCATTTAAATAATATTAATAGAGCTTTTTTTAGATACAAATTTCAGAAATAAAAAGGGGTCACAAAAATAAAAATATATAAACAGTGGAATGACTCACTTTATTTTGTCATGAAAAATTGTTAATGATTTTGTAAAATCGATTATAGATATTCGCATGTTCTATATCTAAAGGTGCCCCTTTCTTAGTAAGAATATGGAAGATGTCGCATTCTTTTTATTATGAAAGCCTAGTATTTAAACATTTAATGGCCTTCACTAAATCTTATCTACTGGTACTGGCACGTATAAGGACGGAAAGGAACTGATTTTTTGTCAAAAATAATTTTTGATCTAACAGAATTTATAGTTTGACATATCAAATGACATCAGGGTTGCCAAGATATATGATAATAGAGACTGAAAAATTAGAGTTGTGGAAATACCTTAGTTAATTTCCGGCCTTTCAGTACCAGTACCAGTATACAAGATTTAGGGAAGGTCATTAAATATATAAATATTAGGCTTTCAGGGTGCTTGGTTCCCATCTTTTATTTGAATTGTTTACATTTTGGCGGATTTTATAAGAAAAATTTCGTGGATTTACAAATTTCAATGAAAATCGAATTTTTTGTTGGAAATGAATTGTTGAAATTTTGATTATCTATAAAACCTTCCCTTGGGTTACGTGAGGTCCCACAAAAAATTTGAGCCCGATCGGTTAAGCCTTTTTGACGTCTTTTCGATACAAACAAACAGACAGACAAGCAAAGCATATATGTATAGAAGATAGCATTTCACCAGATAATTGATCTTTATAATTCCAAATCCGAGTGCAACGTTGTGTATAATGTGATAATACTAATTAATAATTATCGTATTTGTATATTAAAGATATATTTACAATTCTATTCTCTGGGTGGAATGGTAGGATAGGATTATTCTAAACCAAATAACAATTTGAAAAAGTATGAAGGGAGGTTTTAATTGAGTGTGCCGGTAATGCATTTTTATTATTAAAGAAATATTTTTTAATGCTGTTTCGTTATTTATATTTATTATTTCAGGAATTATAATTATAGATAAATCATCGTAGTAGGAGTGGGGAAGGGCCGCGGAACAGGTGTAATCTCCTAGTGTAAAAACAAAAATGTTACAGCTTCTCAATTATATTAATATGTGTTTCAAAAATAGTCAACAAAAAAAACTTAAGCCATTTATTTTTACCCTAGGTACTTCTCCTAGGATAAAATATAAATGGCTTAAGTATTTTGAAATTTTATAATATTTTTTTCATCTTAGTACTTTAATTCAGATATGTTCCGGAAATAGAGTCAAAGAGACTGAAAGCGTAATTTACAGTGACCTTTTATGTAAATTCCCGATTTACAACAGTATCCTTTGTGTGTTCGTCTAGTACAGAGATATATGCGTGTGCAAACTTATCGAAACCCGCTTAAGTATTGTGCGTTCTGTAGAGTTTGTGGTGTACTTGAAATTACGGTTTCTTTACAGATCCTTTATTTCCTCCTTTATGGATAATCTGGTGCTGTAATATTGAAAGAAGAAACCACTTTTTTATTTAATTTTGTTTAATGTGTGTAATGTGTTTCAATAAGATATGATGATGATAAAAATGATTGAGTTAATAGCAACAGTTTTAAAGATAGCGATAATAATAACCTTAATAATGGTAATAATATTATGAAAACAATAATTAGATAATATATATTAACCAGGACTGCTTATATCGGCTCTTATTCCATCATCTGTTACAATTCACGGGTAAACTATATGGTAGACTATAATAGTAGTGTTACAAACCACATAATTGAAAAAATGTATGTTTTAGATAGGCCGATACTGGATTTTAGCTGCACTTCTAGATAATTTATTTTATCGTATATTACGTTACTGTCGTAGATGTTTTAGTTAGTACGTTATTTTCCACTATTGACTATAATGAATGAATTGTGAATCAAAAGTAAATTAGATATGTACGTACTTAGATAATGATATTCTCCACAAAAGACTCGAAATCGAATAAAAGTGCATGTTTAGTTAAGTAACCTTTCAGGGGAGTGGCCAGTTAGGCTGTGTTTAGTTGAAAACTAAGTAATATAGAATAAAAATTAAGGGTTTACTTTTTTAGTAAAAAGTTATAAAATCTACGAATTTGAGTGCAAAACTTTAATAAAGGAATTGATGTTCTAAAACCTATATCTTTGCAACCTAATGTCTGAGACCTTAGATATTTCAAACTATGAATTCTATGAGATCAAATAATCAAAGTTTGACATATCAATGGTGTAAGCCATCAGGTTAAAAAGATATAGTGATTAGAAAAAGTGAGTTTCTCTCCTTACGGATCCTAGTCCTAAGATTTTTCTTAAGGGTAAAACGTACTTTGTCCATTGCCAGTCATTTCCTTTGTGATTTGTTTAAATCATAATTCTTCAATTCTTTCTCTTGTTTTTCGTTTTTCACCATATTTTTTTACTTAAGACGTAAAAAGAGGGAAACTGATTTAAATGAGATAGAAGAGGAATATTCATATCCCCTGATGACTAAAATAGGTAACATATAAATAAAGATATTTTACATATTATTATATATGTTTATATTATTTCCCTGTCGCCTTACTGATCCACTAATCACTATCCAAATTTGTGGTCTTTGAGAAAAAGTGCGTCTGATTAAAGAGCTATAAACATAAACGCTAGTAATATGATAGCTAGAATCATAAAAGAGAAACCTGATAGCTAGAATCATAAAAGAGAAACCTGATAGCTAGAATCATAAAAGAGAAGCATGATAGCTAGAATCATAAAAGAGAAACATGATAGCTAAAATCATAAAAAAAGATAGCTAGAATCATGATAACTACATCAAAAAAGAGAAACACTATAGCTAGAATCATAAAAGAGAAGCATGATAGCTAGAATCATGATAACTAGAATCAAAAAGAGAAACATGATAGCTATAATCCTAATAGATAAACATGATAGCTAGAATCATAAAAAAACAAGATAGCTAAACTCATGATAGCTAGAATCATAAAAGAGAAATATGATAGCTTGAAACATTAAAGAGAAACATGATAGCTTGAAACATTAAAGAGAAACATGATAGCTTGAAACATTAAAGAGAAACATGATAGCTAGAATCATAAAACAGAACCAAGATAGCTAGAATCATGAAAGATTAACATGGAAGCTAGAAACATCAAAGCAAAACATGATATCAGAAACATAAAAAAAAACAAAATAGCTAGAATAGTAAAAAAAACATTATAGCTATAATCATAAAATATAAACATGATAGCTATAAACATGATAGCTATAATCATAAAAGATAAACATTCTAGCTAGAAACATAAAAGAGAAACATGATATCTAGAATTATAATTAATAATAATTATAATTTTCGATGAAATGCACCATTTTAACACTTATTATTTAGGGAGGATAGGATATACTGGACTCAAGAATACCGGTTGTCAAAAAAGATTTCTCTGTGAACTGGCAAACCTGGGAAGTACAGCTGAGGCTAACAGGTCAGATTTGAGGCAAATGTTTGGTTAACTACCCACTGATTATATATAATACGCTACAAACTATAATGTTTGGTTAACTACCCACTGATTATATATAATACGCTACAAACTATAATAATGTTCACCCTGATGTTAAAACATTTGATATTTTAAACTATGAATTGGCTTAAATTGAAGAGTCTATAGGTTTAAAATAAAAAAGTGTACACGTCTTTGAGTTAAAATTAAAGGGAAAGTAGAAAATGTTTGTATTTTAGGTGTGTAATTACTAATCAGATCCTTTATTTTTAGAATTGTTTCTAATCTGATTAAGTTAGTATTATATTAAAAAAAATTAAGCTTGGCAATTATTAAAACATAATTTTCTTCTACTTAAAGTTTTCTCTATTTAGTATTCAAAAGTTTGCAGCCTTCGCCGCTGCTTCAACACCGGATGTGTTTGCAGATTATTTGCAAGCAAAAGAAGTGTTTCAAGTAAATTATATTGAATTATCTGAGCTGAAAACTGTTGGTTTAAATGGAGCTAAAATTCTAAGCCTTTATTCATTGAACTCTGAGAGCGGGGAAAAGCAGTCAGCCATGAGCTACAACGGTTTGGTCTTTTATGCCACATATTAACTTTTTGTCTTCCGCGAGCCATGAGCCAACCCTTCGGTCTTCTTTTCCATTTAAAACGTAATAATTGCCGGAAGAATCAAATTTTGTGGCATATTGAAGACTGAGCGGTTTTGGCTCATGGCCTACTTCCTTCCCCCTCACTTATGCAAACGTATAAGGTTGAACCACCGACCGAAGTAACAGGCTTAAGTTACAAAAGTTTCGCCATCTGCACTGTTTAGAGACGGGTTTAACTTTATCCATAAAACCAAAAGTTTCCAGCTCTTTCCTTACAAATTGAAAATTGATACAAGTTCTTAGAAATTATAAAAATTGCTTTATATTTCAGGAGTGTGCATTTTATAACTTTAATTCTTTCATTTGTGCCTAATAACATATAAATATTAAAAATCTTCAGCAAATTTTCGAATTAAAAAAAACGGATCCAAGATGACAATTATTTCGCTTTTACTCAATATTATTGTCAAAACAAAGAATTTTTTATTTTGTTATTTATGTAGGCAGTAAGAGTGCAACAGTGTGATAGATTTGAATGCAAAGGATTCTGAAGAGTTTAGTTATTGTCAATCTAAAGAAATATTGAAAATAAAAATTTTAAGCTGTAAATAACCTCAATTTGACCAAAACAAATCATTGCATAATTCAGATTAAACCAATCCTGATTTAGCATAATCCAATTTTAGATATGATCTTTCCATTATCCATCCCAGTTATAACCAATTATTGCTGCAATCTACAACCCTTATCTTACCAAACAAATCCTCCATCCATACACTGCACTATATTTCCATCCGCCAAAACCAGACTTCCTCGTAAAAGTCCGAAAAAATAGTTTAAGTTCCATGTTGCTAGAATGAAGTTCAGTAGTTCACGATCAAATGACCTAACTTAGAACTGAACTTTTCCTTCCTTATAACGAATGTTAACCATCATAATTTGAATGTATGCAAATATTGCCCCCCTGTAGTTTTTTTTACATAACTCAAAAAGAATTGGTCTGAGGCTGTTGAAATTTTCTGACTTTTCTTACATTCCCAAAGCCCTCCCTTTAGGCCTAAAACTGGGCTTTAATACTAACTGCCTGAGTCCTCAGGCACATTGCCTGAATGACTGCTTTTGCCTGTAACAAACTAAATCTTTGTTTTGACCCACTTTCACTTGTCAGATTTTGATAAAATTTAGCTTTTTGGAAAGCCTATGGCATAAGAAAACGGATTGCACAAGTTTTGCGAAAAAAATTGCAAATTTTTTGCAAACAACCTGTCAAAGGAAATTTGCTTATTTTTAGTTTTTCTTAAAATTGCCCCCCCCCCCCAGCATATCCTGGTTTTCAAGTACCCCAGCAGGGATAGGGTTAACTTCTTTATCTATATATAAATTTAGCTTGTCTGGGTCTCTATTTGTTTGGGTGTCTGTTTGTTTGTATCCAATTATCGTCAAAACGGCTGAACCGATCAGGCCCAAATTTTGTGTGGGACCTCACGTGGCCCAGGGAAGGTTTATGGCCAGACTTTAAGTATGTAATCTTTGATTTATTATAGATAAATAATTCGTCCCACAATTTTAAAATCAGAAATACTTACGAGGAATTCTGGTGTTGGTGGGTGGAAATAAATCCTGAATAAACTTTAATTTCTGAAATCAATCATAAATTAGTTCATAGTTTTGATAAACAAGAGAAATGTGGTTTGATGTATATTCAAATTTGACCATTTTAAAGTAAATAAATTAATATGTGAAAAATTAGTTACCATTTGATCTTTCAGCAGTTTTACTATATTATGTGACCTTTTTCGATTAAAAATGTTTATATTAAAATGTTGATGCATATGATGTTACGGATATAATGCTCTAAGCCATGTATACATTATTTTCGATTAAAAATGTTTATATTTAAATGTTGATGCATATGATGCTACGGATATAATGCTCTAAGCCATGTATACATTATTAGCCTGTCTTGTCCTCGTCATTGCCTGTTCCCGCCAAGCTTTAAATTGTTAAAAATTGATGTCTTCTCAAGTTGACAGCAATCCCTACTCCTTAGCAGTATGTGTATGTATCTTAAGTAAGAATCTGACAGCATATTGGAACTTTCGATGTCCTTTCTTTTCTTCATAAAATGTTGCCAAGGATTTTGTAATCTGCGACTGAACTATTTTTAAAAAGGTCACTTTTAACAAAAAGTTTCTCTCCAGGTCAATGCAGCGAAACTTTGGCGATGCTGGTATCTGCAGCTATGTCAAGGAATCATAGACTTAGAGATGCAATATTTTGGTTACTGTTTTCGCTGAACTTCCTTATAGAGAAATACATCAGCAACTGCCTACCTTTAATCCCGATCTCTTAATCTGAATAATGAATATCCAATGTAGACACTTTTAATTCCTGCTTCATTCGTTCTTTCTCTCTTTTTTTGGGTATCCCAGCCAGATTTTGACGAATGACAGTTCTCTCATTAAATTGTGCGTAAAATTTCAAATTTACCAGCTCCTGATTGGCTCGTCGGGTTTTGCTCTACTAATTTAAGTTTATACACTTTTCAGGATGCAGACTTAAGATTAAATTAATTTCGAGATTAATAAAACGACGAGATTAAGCAAAGATTTCAGTATCCACATTTCGAAAGCGTTCAACTCTCTGAACTCAAACTGAAACAATTCTAAATATATCCGGTGCAAAAATTGCAAATTACAAAAATCATTTCTCATTAGCGGCGACATTTCTTCAGTAAAAGGAAAAACAAAAAACCACATTCGTTCTACATTTTTCTATTTATCTATTTGGATATTTTAGAGAGACGAATATACAGAATTTTTTATTACACTAGCGGGCGTATGCACATAGCCTTAATCTTCTTTTTACATTTATAGAGGTTGTCAACCGTCATCTAAATCTAATTCTTATTGAATAACCAATAACCATGTATTTTAAAAAAGCACCAATCTTAGAGTTTAAAGATCCCATTTAAGATGTGATTTCTCTTGATTAAAAAATAATATAATATTATATTTATGCAAAATGAAATATTATAAAATACGCCTATTTATTTAAGCTGTAACTAATACAATAAAAGTCCTTTGTGTCTCAACGCAAAATAGAAACTATGGAGAGTAAAACAATAGATATAGAAATTTTTTATTTTAGTGGAAAGCACTTTTACACCGATTAACTATAAATAACCACACCTAACAAAATGTCCCCTATGGGCGAAATTTTATTTAAAACTACAGGGTGTCCCATGAAACATGACAGTTGGTAAATAGTTTTGAATGTCTACTTCAATATACTGTATTAGATATTAAAGACTTTTTGTAGTTTATTTTGTTAAAAAAAAATCTTTTACTCAAATATATTTTCGTTGAAATTAATTTTACTTTAAGATGACTCCCATACAATTTTTTGTATTATTCTCTTTAGTATCAACCATCTTAACAAATTATGGAAGAAGACATTTTAAACCATTCACCAACTATCATGTTTCGTGGGACACCCTGTAGCTCCGAGAGTATGATAAACTCAACATTTATAAAGACTCCATGAATAATATCTAAACAAACAAATGAGAAAAGATAAGAAATGATCCTACACAGATAATTTATCTAGAATTCACAATCTTAGTTTAACGCTGTAAACAAGTGAACGGTTATACTTAATAAACTTAATATAATTATGTTTCAATTTATTAGGCGTATACATATATTGATAATAAACCACGGAAATTGTTTAATAACTTAAGTCAATATAAGTTGAAGAATATATTTCTGTAATAATTTAAAATTTCCATTAATTTCAAATTTGGGATAGTTATTTGGCAAAATGGAAGTGATTGCTAAATTTAAAATCACAACAAAACATCCAAAATACTTATTTTGAATAAGTGCATCTTTTATTTTAAACTTCGGAATACAATGAGATCCATAAAACCGGGAAAAGGAAGACGACTGTTAGACTCAAGCTATTTTTTTAATGGGCCAATTGGCTAATGCACATTTGAAACTACCGCATTAATTAAAAACTAATGGACACAAACAACTGCAGAAACTGAAAATTGTTGGGCCCAAGTAAGTTCATAATTTTAGTCTAATGTGCACAAGCAACTGAGAGAACTAAAAACTTATGTACGTAAGCAGCTAAAAGATATAGTCTGATGGGCAGGCACAACCACATAAACTGAAAACTGATGGGCAACTGCAACAGTAAACTGATGACTGAAGGGCGTAAGATTGATGACTGTCACATATAAAAAAAAAACTTTACTTTTTTAAATAATAATCAATCAATGGTCGTTTGCAGATTTTAAAATCATAAATCTATATGGAGGACCGTGAGACCCAGTGTGGCCTAGGGGCTTGGAGACCTAAGTTTCTTCAACCTCTGGCCTCCAAGAAGGTTTATATATTCTTGTATGGTGCACTGGGAATCGTGAAGGTACGGTTAAAAAACTATTTTAATTATTAATGGACTGTAATCACTGTAAGTGTGATTTCAAGAGTGACATTGTAAAGCAAAGCGGGACGGTAAGCCAAATAATTTATCCCTTTCTGGTAAAATTCATGTATTGAAAATTATTTTCGTTGCTCGAGGTTATGAAGTGTAAAATTTAGATAATTTAGATTTTGGAGGGTCACATGAAATTACGCTTCACTTCGCAACACAATCACTTTTTTGTTCATCATAAACATTTGATATCTAGCAAAACTTTAATATTATGAAGTTCAAATTCAGAAGAGGTTTTCGTGAAAAATGAATAAAAACTTTTAAGAAATATTTTTTTCATGATATTCTTAAAACATCTTTCTAACTCATGATTTTTTCCTTTTACTTTTATCATGCAAATAAGAAAAGGAAACAGAGTATCTATGATTGAATCGGTAAATTTGAATCTATCGATCAACAAATTAATGTTTAGAGCATGCAGTACAGTTACATTTCTTCCAGTCTTGCAACTCTTGAGAGAAAATTTGGAATCAAATCAAAAGAAACCGCGTATCTTATGTCAGGCAAGTTTAAACCTATCGGCATACCAGATTTAAAGTAACTCGTCGACCAAAAATAAATCGTAGTTAGTTTGAAAGCTTACGTTTTTTTAAACATAGCTCATTTTATTAAAGAGCTATTTCGAAGAACAAAAATGTTTTGAATTTCTAATATAATACTTGTGCGTACAAATCAAAACTAGATGAGCTACGAAGTCACAAAGTTGTACCAGTAATGTCGCATAAATGTAATTACTCCTCCACCTAAAGCACGATAATAATTTACCTATTTTTAATGTATCTCTGAAAAATTGTAACAAAAATCTCAACCTCTGTCAAATAAAGTGTTTCAAAATATTAATTTTAAAAGTCATAATTGATTAAAGATCTTTAATAAAGGAAATGAGTTGGCACAGATACTGTTCCTTTTTGCTATGCCCCTCACAGTCAAGGTAAAATTGGATTTCTTATGAATAGGGAATTATTGTATTCACGACTTATGAGCCTTATTATCCCTGAATTATAAATTTAAAAACTTTGGTTTTGGACTTTTTATGTCCTACAATATACAGAAAAATTAGAGATAAAGATTAACACATGCTTAAAAGGTCGACATACTGACTGAATGCATACTTTTATTTTATAAAACCTTTTTATTTTTATAAAATCTTTTTATTTTATAAACCTTTTTATTTTATAAAACCTTTTTATTTTATAAATCCTCCATTCAAACCCTCATCCACTAAAATCTCAGTTCTATAAGTTTTTTAGGCTACAAAGAGGCCTATGTGGTGTGGAATAGGGCTTGGCATCTCTGCAATAGGTCTTTATATGATGGCACTACCACACTTTATAACAGGATACAATGATATTGCCACTGAGAGTGTTATAGCTTCAGGTATATGATTTCACTGCTATAGGTTTATTTGGTTAGTAAAAGTCGCAAATATCAATGAGTTCTCATTGTTATTTTTAATTCATCATAATAAAAAATGTTAGTTATTCCCAGCAGTAGCCTATTCATAACAGGTATTAAGGGTAGACCAAAGTTGAAGTCGTAGAAGATTTGATATCAAAGGTTCATAAGCTACATGTTTATTCTTTAATTTTAAAGTAGCAAACCCCAATTTAGCTTGATATAAAAAATCAACAAAAATTTTATTAGCGAATTATATGAGAGTTGGGATAAAGATTTAATGAATAGAGAGATATCGTTGAATCACGTTCATGTAGATAGTTGTATACCATTTGAGCTATGCATGATAAATACTTCTTTATTCTACTAAATAGATTACAACTTTTTTCATTGAATTATACTGAAAATTAGCTTTTGTGTCTGTCTGGCGTTGAGGATGATATATCGTAAAAAACTGAGATCATGGAGACCAGATTTATGTAGTTGAACTATTTTAGACTAATTTGAACCAGTTCTTCTATGCTCGGGCTCAAGCTGAAGAGTAGTGGTACATCTTGGAAAATTCAAATACTTTATTTTAGATTTGGTCAAAGATTCAGATTTGTGCGGATCTGATGTTCATTACAACTCTCTAGAAGGTTTTTATTTATGTTAAATTTGTATTTCTTAAAATATTGTATACTATTTTTTAAGAAAACTATCTGGCACACAATTTTTTTAAATGGATGAATAAATTTTATTCAAAGATGGATAAATTATGATATTCATTATTCAGAGGGCATCATCATTGCGCCGAGCTCTATTGTTTTAATTTAACAAGATTTTACTTCTTTCAACGTCTAATGCTTATTTTTTCTAAAGAATATTTTGAATCATTGCTGATCTATAGAAGAACCAGGAATATTTATAGTTGAACCAATTCTCTTTTACTTGAACCGCCACAATAGAAAAGTGCAAAACTTAGACTGGAAAAATTTTTAATTTGCAGTTTTGTTTGATTTTTTTGAAGTGGAACTGTCTTTTTTATATTTTCTAGGTGTATGTAATGCAGATGGATCTAGAAATATTGACTGGCTTGGTTTGATGTTTGTTTTCTTTGGAATTGGTCTGACGGGAATTGGGAACTCTCTTTTCTACAGTTTTGGGATTGTTTATTTGGATGATAATTCAGGAAAAGAAAACTCACCCTTCATGTTGGGACTTACATTTACATTTAGGTAAAATAGTAAACACATTCTTTGTTTATTATAATTATTAAATTTAATCAAAAATCAATTAAAAATAAAAATAATGATTTAAACGAGGTACGTAATAAGTATAGAATATCGCTTGTTAGTAGTTAGTTAGTAAATGGAAAACAGATTTTTTCATGATAATTAAAATCTTGAAAAGAAATATCGCATAATCTTAGATCTATTAGGTCATAAATGATCATGAGTACTTTCCAATTCTGATAATCTAATATCTTTAAAAACGTTTAATTTTCGCATTTCTTATTTCGCAAAATTTTCGCAAAACGAATAAAAGTGAAATTTCACGAAAAAAAGCGAATCACAGATCCCAAGAAAAGGTTAAAAAATTTACTTCAAAAATATCAAAAATTTTAAAATTCTGAAGAATACTGCTTTATTTGTATAAACTATTACTCTATTAGTACGATAATATTTTAACAAAGTTTACTTAAGATCTTAATAATGTAATTTTAGATTAGTTGGACCAACCCTGGGTTATATGCTGGGTGCCAAGGTATTTAATTTTTTTTTATATTTTCATGGAGAAATTTTCAATGTTTATAATTTTGAAAACTGATAGATTTGCATTGTGATTTCTTTACTATACGGTGAGTTGCGCCTTTCTACAGCAGAAAAAATTTCGAAATTATCAGAACTAAACACTTTTAACCTAAGAAAAACGACCATATCATCAACATTATTGATTAGATAAAGGTTTCAAGGGTGCCATTGTGAATCATACATTATCCTTCTTGCTTGGAGGGTCGCAATTACAGATCCATTAATATATATTTTCTAAGTGTTTGAACACGTATGTTTACCCTGGAGTGGATCCAGGGTTCGGTGAGGGAGATCCTAGATGGTTAGGAGCTTGGTGGATCGGATTCCCAATTATTGGAACTCTGCTTCTCATTTTCTCAGGAAACAGATTTGTTTACCATCTTAATCATCAATTATCTTTATAAGATTAATTTCTACACACAGAATAGTTGAAATGCGAGATTGTTGTGAGACCACATCACATGATCTTGAAAAAAAGCATGAACCTTTTACATAATAAAAACGACAAAAATGGACTTTATTTATAATTGAATTCTCAAATCACAAACTCGATGTTCTAATCCCTACATCCAATTGAGCTTTGATATTTTAAACTATTAACTCTATTAGAATTATTATTCTTTGATTAAAATAGAATAGGTTTAGAAAATCTGGTTGCGTATATAAAGGAATAGAAAATTGAGCAATTGCAAAATTGGAATAGTGTTCAACTCAGTCTCTCGTTGATCTCTCATTGGTGATCTCTAAAATATTTTATCCGAGAAGTCAAAACTTTTGTGTGAAATTACACTGGTGGCAACTTTTAAATTTTAAAGATTGGTGCTCGATGTCTTCATTTCCGCTACCTGTGTGTATGGTAGGATCGCCACGGGATAACCGAAAGGAATTATATCTTATACCATAGATTTGTACATCTGTATAGATCAGAGTTTGATCCCGAGATTTACAAGACACAATTTTGACCTCAGGATCAATTCGCACGTCAGACTCAAAGTCAAGATTTCATCCAGAGCAATTTTTTATTCATATTATACATCCCGATAAAATGTAGAGGCACTGAATTTCTTCTTCATCTAAAACTCTTTACTCAGATTGTCCTGTAGATTCCCACAAAAAAACATCAGCAATTTCTACTTAATCATATTATCAAGGATTTTAAAGGAATTGAGTCTTTGTCACAAATTATGATTTTCTGATTCGTATATCTTTACAAGCCTTTGTCGTAAACCTTAAATATTTCAAACTATGAATTCTGATAGATCAAGTAATCTAAGTTTGAAATATCACAGGTTTACAGCTTCCGGTTGCAAAGATATAATATAGGAAAATTTGAGTTTGTGACAAAGACTCATTTCCTTTGATTTTAACCTCACTTGTAACTCTGAAATTAATTGTAGAATGGCCATAAATATTGTAAATTAACGAAAAAAGTAATGAAAAATTCAAATTTTAAAAAAAACATCAAGAATTTTTAAATTCCCAAAAAATGAGATAAAAACTTCAAAACCTGCGTTATAAGGAAAAAATGGGATCCTCTATAAAACTTTGAGAGGGTGGACTGGCCTCCTTTAAAAGTATGATTTTAATTTCTAATGTGGTTTTTCTACAAACAAATACTATTTGCAGATGTCTGCCAAAGAACCAATAGAGGAAATTGTCAAAAATAATTATTTATAAAACTAGAAAAAGAATCTTTATTGACCAGCAAAAGTTTTCAGAGGATCCGTAGCACAGTTTTGAATCGAATTCAGACATGGCCCTCTTTTAATAGACAGTCAAATAAAATCAAAAGAACGGGTTTTTTAATCCAAATAAAAAAATCTGTGATTCCTAGCTCCACTGGTTCTCTTTCCACAACGATTACCTAAAGCCGACTCAGACGCAAGCAAGGTTAGATAGTGATTTGAAGAAAAATTGTATTTAGGCGAAGATAACGAAATAATACGGCGCTGTAAAATCAATCCAAATCGAATTCGATATGGAATTTTTTTGCACATACATTTACATTTACATTTACATTTACATTTCACTAATTTATATGTGTTAGAAAATTCATTACAGGAATCAGCAGAAATGAAGACCTTGACAAAGCAGGAATCTGCGGCGAGAACAAACTTCAAAGCTGCGTTAATACGTCTTCTCACCAACAAGCTGTTTATGTGGAACTTTTTCTCATCCATCTTTGTTGTTTTTGCGTTCATGGGATTCGGAACATTTATGCCAAAATATATTGAGTTTCAATTCAGGTATTAATGTTTGACACGTCAAATTCTAAAAACTAAAATATTTTTAAATAACTTTCTAATATATGATTCTGATATTGAATGTCTTTTTGTGCTATTAAATGAATGTTCAAATGAAGTGGCAAGTCCTAGCCGCAGTGCTAGATCCCCCTTAATCGCAAAGTTAATTTTATCATTAGAAATAGAGGTCTTAATAGTACGCCTAGTTTGTATTCGGTCATTTATTAATTCAAATTTAACCCGTAGTGATCTTTGTTCAGGCAAACTGGATCCAGATCTTCTGTATACGCTGGAACAATAGGAACTGGAGCTAAAGCTTTTGGTCTAATTTTTTCCGGATACCTCATCGGGAAATTCAAATTTTCTGCCAGAACATTGTCAGGCTGGAATGTGTTCCTGGGAGTTTGTTACATAATTGTTCTAATATTCTTCTCTATGGTTAGTTTATGTATTTTTATGTAAGGTCGAAACAAAGTTGCATTGATGGACGGAAATTAGCAAATTAAAAATAAAATTCTTTTTTGGAAAGAATCAGTTTTAGTTTTAAAATAAAATTTTTTTATACAGATTGGCAGGGAAAAGTTCCGTTAACGGGCTGTAATTGTAAAGAATTAACAGAAAAATGTTAACAAAAAAACTCGTTAACTTATTTTTTGAAAACGAACTGTTGCCAATAGTCAACAAACGGACTGAAAAAGCGCTAACATGCACAGTTCTATTTTTGATATGACATTATAGAAATTACCAAAGATTGGTTATAATTTCCAATTACAGAAATTATCTTTAAATGTTTAAGAAAAATGTTTATCTAACTAATTTATTATATGGTCTTTCAGAAGAAATCATGAATATCTACATCTATATTAATCTTCATTATATGTGTTTAATATTTATATCATTAATCCTTATGAACAAAATAATAATAAAATGATAATAATTAATCCTCAAACTGCAGTTACTTAATTCTTTTAAAAATAATCCTACAGGCTATCAGAATTATAGTCATTTATAGATCTTTGATTTTTTTCCATAATCGATAATGATAAAAATCTTCATTTCTTAAACTTATTGTAAATCAGCTGAGCCAGCTGTTGCAAACAATAAACTGAATAAGAAAATTGTTAGATAAGCGTTATCTTATGGTCAGATGAAAATTTGTTAAAAATATAATTTTTATTCTATAAAAACCCACATTGGAATATAGGATGTCCCCTATTATTTTATTTTTATTTTTACTTAAAACGTCTTGGGATTCCCAAAATGTGCCGGTCATTTCTGTACTTTAAAAATGATGGGGAAATTAGAAAAATTTTCAAAATTCAATAAAATCAGAAATCTTCGTTTTTTATAAAGATCATTAATCCTAATAAAAAAATTTAAGCTGCTTCCTTAAAAAAAAAGATTTTAAAATGATCCTTATGTTTATTACAACAATAGTCATTTATAGATTTTTCAAAAAAAATAATAATAAAATAATCCACATTTTGAGTAACCTGTCAGATCTCTCTGTAATTTGGCACTAGGATTTCCAACGCAAGTGGATTTTAATTCCACACAATTCGAGCAATTTGATAACAATTACATGCAATTCGGTAGAGTTGCGCGCAATTTTTGCGTAATTGCAATTGGAAACCCCATAGCTAGTTGCCACCCTTCAAAACAGGCCTCACCTTCCCCCCAACAATCCGTCATTTATGCCAAATAGGCTAAACTTTAAATATATTTAGGTTGGATGTCCGACCTCCCGCATGTACGGTGATATGTCCGTATCAGGAGAATATGATATAAACGTCAGTTGTAATAAAGAGTGTGGTTGTCCCGTCACAAGACCTCAACCTATTTGTTCAAAAGGTACAGCTTTGTAAACTCATTAAAGAATAATCAGATCCATTATTTTGTTAAAAAATATGACGATTACCTTCACACTTATTTTATGATTTGTAACATGACTCATCAAGCCATAAATGGTTGTCTTTAATGATTGGCCCTAGACTTGAATACACACTTGAGTTTTATAATTTTTGCATATTTTATTTTGCTGGATCGAGGGATTTAAAAAATGAATAATATATCATATTTTCCGCAATTTATGTTTTTGCCCTTTTTTGCTCAGTACCTGGATTTTGAAATCCATTTTTTTGAAGATTATTAAAATATAGCCCAAGGGTTTTCAAAAAGTATGAACTGCCATGAATTAGAGTAGTGATATCAGGTGTTTTTAATGACAGAAATGGCGACCAATAGGAAATACATCAATAAGAAAATGTAAAGGGGTGTCTGTAAGAGCACCATCCCCCTTAGGGTATTTTTGTTAAAAGAATATGATGAATACCTCATATGCAACTTTTGGCACATTCTAATCATAGTGTCTTGCAATTCTTGTGAGAAAAATCTAAACATATATTAGGTTTTTAGGAAAAGATCTTAAACAAAATAACTTGTAGCCAATTGTGTCGCCATTAAAATTATCACAGTTTTATGGAAACCAACTTTTAATATTAATTTACAGATGGAGTTACCAACTTTTATTCTCCCTGTTATGCTGGATGCACAGAGCTTCTAAGTCTTGATGGAAAGTAAGCTATATCTATTGTTGGAATTTATGAAAAGCAAGTAATATTGTCCCAAATCCAAACCAAACAATTCTCTGACTCTAGCTCCTTATTAAGACAAAGGAAAATTGAAACAGTGAAATGTTTTAATAGTAAAAAATCAAATCAACAAATAACTTTGCAATCCAAGTAAATTACACTTAAAAATCCGGATTTATATTTTTATAAGTATTTGCAAACGTTTTAACTATTCTATCAAACCTCCAATCCTTAGTCACTCCCTATAACCCTGACACAACAATATAATAAGATATCTTATTAAACAATTAATAAGATTTACATATTGACATTTATTTTTTCTATACCTGCATTTTTTTGCATTTTTGAAACATATTCATTTTCGTGAATATTTGCAACTTTTGTGCCTGAGTTAAGGAGCTTAGTAAACAAGAGGAAAAGTCAACTAAACAATGAGTCTAGGAGTCAACAAGTCATCTAAACAATGAGTCTAAAAGTCAATTAGTCAACTTAGTCACTGATGCCCTCCTTTAGTTTTTCATTTCAAACTGCCAATCCGAAACCAATGAACATTGTTCAATCTCTTCAACAGGATGTTACAAATGGAGACAACAATGAGATCCCAAGAGCCTCAGAAAGTATTCACCAGAAATTCTCCTTGCCTTCTATAAGGTTGTATGATCTGTAGCATGCCAACCAACCACATTCGCAATCTGGATGTGGACCTGAACAACAGCAAAACCACCCAGCCCTCTCCACCCACCATCCTCTTCCCTCAACCACCTGCCTACCACCCCATCCTGCTTCTCACCTATGCATTACTAAATGCAAATTAGATGAATAATGTCCAGGAACTGGAAGACATCAACCACCTGTACAGACAAATCCTAAAATCCAGCATGGATTTCCTTCTTTATGGCTGCTCCACCCTATGTGCTACCCAACTGACCACTATGAACATCCTGGATTCCCACATTGCCAGGACTATCCCATTGCCCGGCTCCCCACCCAGCGAACGAGTCCTAAACCATTCTTACCCAACAACTCCTGCCAGTTTCAAGCCCCCCAAACTCTTCACTGCCAACTGGAGTGTCCAGTCCTATGATTTCTACCCTTGGCTGTTCTCCATCCATTCACAGATTCACTTTGACCAGATGCAAAGATTCTGTCAAGCTGGTGCTCACCATCAATGCTATCAATGAACTATTTTAACCACATCACCAACTGGAACAACTTTAAGATCAAGTTAATTGAATAATTTGGGAGCACTGACATCTTTGGCAGAGATGTCAACCAGATTTTTGACCTCTTTCCATGATAAGAATCTACCAAACCAGATACTCCAACCAAACCAAATCCTTCAACTGCCCCTAATCCTCCAATCAAACCAGTTCCTTCAACCAAGCCTGATTCTTTAACAGATCCAGGTTCTGCTGCTGATCCAGATCCTCAAGACGAATTCTACACTGAATCCTCTGACAACGCGCTATAGAGCTCATTGAATTCTGGTTACAGGGTTCCCAATGATAAATAATTTTACAATTCATTTTATTTTTTAAGGAAAATAAAGTTTTTGCTAATTTGTAATAATCAAGTTTATTCCCAAGATTTTAAATCTAAAATACAAGTTCAAGAATCTTGATTCTTAAACTTATTTATTAACTGTCCTTTATTTAAATCAATAATTTTTATTTTTTTATTTTTCACTTAATTGAGAATAAAAAGAGGAAAAGACATTGTTTTAACCTCATTACCCGCCGTAATTCATCCTTCAAGACTACACTTGGATTGATCCCAGATAACGTTCAAACTGCATGTGAGCTCCATAATATATTTGCTGATTAACTCTCAAACCTTTCATTGTAAAATCTAAAAGGCTGGAAATAATATCTCTGCTTAACTAACATTGGCAAAATGAGCAAATGTTACTTAATACATCAATTTCAATTTTTATTTTATTTAGTTTTATCTATTCATCCAACAAACATCAATTACAATTTATTTATTTATCCAACAATTCAACAATTAAAATTTTTGATTCTTTCAATTTCATTTATTTATCCAACCTCAAGTCTCAACTCAGTTAAAATTAGATCTTCACTTTACATGGCAATTTCAAGAACTATATCAATCACATTTCAATCAATCAATCCCATATTCTGCTTTACCCTCAATTGCATGATTTATGTTCACATTTTATTCTCATACTAATCCTTTCACCTTCAAACTTTAGCACCCGCCACTGTTGACCTTAAATCTGTCTCCTTACCCCCCCCCACCCCCCACCCCAACGTAATGTTGTCGAGTATGAGTTTGAAGAAATAGAATTTTTTAGTTTTCTTCAAACTTTACTAATCACCCTGCAAACATTTAGTCTCCGACAAACTGATGATGAACATATAAAGTCTAGGATTATTTACCCACCAACTTTGTCATTGGCACATAAAGTCAGTAAAGATTTTTTCTGGGCAAACAATTTCTCCGACTCTACCTTCCTACACCGACGAAGGAAAATTGAAACAGTAAAATGTATTGCTTGTGAAAAATCAAATCCACAAATAACTTTGATATCCACAGTAAACAAACAACTGGGTTTATATTTTTAGAAGTATTTACAAATCAAATCCTCTGATCCTTAATCACTTCTTATTACAACAAAATAGTGAGATATCTTAATAAACATTCAATAACATGTATACATTGACATTTATTTTACTATACCTGCATTTTATTGCAGGTTTGAAATATATTCATCTTAGTGAATATTTGCAACTTTTGTGCACTCGAGTTAAGGAGCTTAGTTAACAAGTAAACGAGTCAACTAAACAATGAATCAACCAGTCAACAAGTCATCTAAACAATGAGTCTACAAGTCAATTAGTTAACTTGATCACTTACACCTGCCTATAGTTTTACAACACTATATACATAAGGCCATGCAGAGGAAAGTAAAAGTAGTCATTCTTTGATCTGTTACATTGCATATGATTTAAATCATGGAATGAATCATTTTGTGATGGATATGATGTCTTGAATAAATTTCTCATAATATGGAAAATATCATGAATATATCAAAAAGACATGTTAATTAGAGTAATGTTGTTTTAGAAAGAAACAGTACGGAAATTGTTTGTGTGTATCTGAGGCTAGATCTACCTTCAATACATCTCTTTCTAAAGAATGGATTGAGAAGGATATCCTCAAATCTGTATCTCATGCTCCACTCGTTCTTATTGAAGAAACACACAGGTGCAGTTTAGAACAAATATTCATAATTTGCATATGTTTATATACAGGTTCTACCACAAAGGACGAGACTGTAAAATATGATTTGAAACTTAAAAGCTAAGACGATCCCAAGGTCAAATTGGGCCTTCTAGCTCGGATAAAGTCAAGAAATGGCTGATTAAGTTTTTAGCGAACAAAGGCACAATATTACAGTTACAGGGAAGCATGAATATGAAGATAGCAGACAGTGTATGTTAAAATCAAGCTATATATTATCAATAATATCTGAGCCTAATATAAATCAATTCATAATTCTGACAGGGCTGACATTTTGTTAAGTTTAAACAAAACCTTTAGTCATTGTTTTTCAAAATTTGGTTTATCATTTTTACATTTACAAATATGTCATACATTGTATATGAAAATAAATTAACATCTAATAGCCTGGTATTTAAGGAGTTATGCTTCAGAACCTGTATCTGAAGCAGTATCTGGATGGTGTAAGGTGGAAGGTTGTGAGGAGAAATTTTATCAATTTATGATTGCAGGTCAACTATTTTTGCTGGATCTTTAATTTTATGAAGTTAAGTCAACAACAGTTAATAATTAAGAACATTTTGTGACCAATCTTTAAAAAAACTAGGAGTTTATAAGGCATAGCTGACAAAGACATGTTTATCTTTGGTTTAATCAAAAACATTTTTTTCATTCAAGAATTGCAATGTTACTAAGTCTTTAGAAATAAATAAAAATGAAAATGAGTACAGAAACCGCCACAGCAAACAGAAACTCTACTTTTGCCTTCCAGAAGTGGAGTTTCAATTGAGTTTTAAGATGGAGTTTTCACCTGCAAGAGAAGTGGGTTAAAACTTGAGTTAATGCGCCTAGATATTGGAAGTTTAAGCCAAGTTTATGCACCCAGATTTCATCCAGCTGATAAGTGGAGTTTAACAGCGGAGTTTAAGTCGAGTTAAAGTGGAGTTTTGAAGGGGAGATTTGAATATCAAGTTTTCAGCCTAACCTGGTAAAAACTGGGATTTAAAAAATTAAGTTTGTCAAATTTATGCTTCCAGATTTCACCCAGTTGGTGACAGAAATTCAAAAGTAGAGTCAAAGTAGAAATAAAGTGGAGCTTAGGACAACTAGTTAACAACTAGCTGTATCATTAAGGTTTCCATTTTTCCAGAAAAAAGATTTCCATTTTGGAAATGGAATGATCCGGAAATTTGTTGCGTAAACCGGAATTCCGGGATAATTCTGGTATAAATGGAAACCAGAAAATTTCCAGTTTCCATTTTGTAAACCGGAAAAATTTCCGGTTTCCATTCCGTAAACTGGAAATTTTTACGGTTTACGAAACGTAAACTGGAAAATTTCCATTCCGTAAAACGGAACTTAAAGAATTTTTACTATAGTAACTTTGAATATTGATTATTGAGTATAACTTTTTCTACCGTCCAGCATCCATCCATATATTGTTAGTGTTACTAACTGGTGTTGTATTTACATATGTAAGACTTTAATGTAATTCTGGTACCAAATGTTCCGGAAACAGGAAATTTCCGGAACAATTTTCTGGAAAATTTCCGGAACGATATTCTGGAACATTCTGGAAATTTCCAGAACGTTCTGGAATTCCGTAACGATCCGTAATTCTGGAACAACGTTCCGGAAATTTCCGTTTTATGGAAAAAAAATCGTTCCGGAAATCGTTCTGGAATTCCGGTTTTCCGGAACCTTTTCCATAATGGAAATGGAAAAAATTTCCGGATCATTTCCGTACGTAGACCGTAACCCGGATTTCCACTTCTGTTTCCTGGGGTAGTTCTGGATATTTTTTACATTTCATTCAATCCCATGGAGATCCATGTTTTACAGATGTTTGGTACTTTACTAAAGGCAACTTCCCAAGGGTATTTTTCAAGTAATAACTTCCTAAATGTTCAATTTCCCAAACGGCAAATTCCTAAATCTGTCCCAGCCGCAGCGCTATGCCCCCTAGCCCATCCTGCCCACAGCGCTTAGCCTGAATTGCACAGTTTGGAGTTGCTGCTTGGACATTTGGAAAAATGGCACGTGGGAAATTGTCACTTGGGAAGTCATCCTAGGGAAAACGCCTTTGCGAAAAAACATAAAAGCATGTCACACTACCTCGTTCTCCAGCCAAATATTATTTTTAGTCACAGTTTCCAATGCATTTACAATCTGATACACACAATTCATCCTAAGACGTCTTTTAAGACGTCTTGTTAGTTGCTACTGTAATGTTTCGTAGAACAAACTGTAATTTTCGCGATAAATATATGGGGGTTGGGTTAATACCTATTTTACAATAGCAATAGGTCAGTGAAGCAGCAAATCAAAAAATACCAACAAAAGTAAATACTAAATCTATGTTTTCAGTGCGTTTGATCATGGATTTCAAACAAAGACGACGTTGTTAATTAATCAACGTTTTCGTTTAGGTCTTAAAATATTTCTTAAAGCCATAAACACTAGCTTTAAAATTGATGCTCAGTAATATAGGGGCTTTTGATAAGTGATTGCTATAAATAAAATAACCAAATCAAAAAAAACTTTCAATTAATTATTCCCAAACACTCCCTCTCCCTGAAATATTTAAACTTGATTTAATCAATTTTAAATCTGAACTTTGATTTGTAGAAATATTTTTTTTATTTATTTTGTAATATAACTTTCAAAATTTCAGTATTTGTTTTGTCCATTGTTGCCTCGACTGGTAGAGTAGGAAACCTTCTGGTAGCTTTAAGATGTATAGAAGTCAGAGATAAAGCACTTTCTATGGCATTCCAGGTATGACTCAGTAGTAATCTGGAATCACTGGAATTATTTCATTTTATCATTTTGTAATTTGTAACTAATTATTTTCAAAAATGTGCCCTGAAAACTTTTGAAATTATATGAGTAATAATAACAAGGACATAACAAAAAATAGCAATATCACTTAATCAATCGAAATAACGTTGAAGAAAAAAATCTGTCCACATTTTTTTGATTACCACTTATATCAGGAATATTTTTCTTTACCTGAAATGTATTTTCCCTTAAATCCTTATTTAAGATTACTTCTAGGTCGTCTTCATGTCACTACTGGCGATGCTGCCTTCTCCGATTGTGTACGGGGCAATAATCGACCAATCTTGTATTCTTTGGCAGGAGGTAAAATTTTTATTGATTGAAATGTCGTCTGTATATATCCATCTTGGTTTTAGTGGGGACACTACTGAACCTGATTATTTATAAATGACTAAACAGAAATGTATTTTTTTCATCTGTTTCATATTATAGACTTGAAAATAATTCAGTATCAAAAAGCCAAGATTGAGTGGAATAACAAAGCATGGTTGCACACACAATATATTTACATTATGATGATACAAACAATTATTGCTGGACCAACCAGAGTTGATCTAAATATACATGATAGTCGCTATGGGCTAATATATTGCCATTTGACTCTTCTGATCGGATGCTTACTAACTCCCCTTTGGAACTCTGGGGCTAAGATAGCCGACGATCTGCTTTCTCTGCCGGCATAAGAAATGCCGTTCTCTAGATAAGAAAGATGGTTCAATACCCCTGGCCCTATACTGTTACTCCTTTCTCTATCATCGATCCTTAGAGAAGAGGTTCAATTTAAATTTAAATCTTTTTTTCAAAATTATCAACCGAATTTGTATTTTTTTTTTTTTTTCAATGACACTACATAAGACTGTAAATTAAGAATGCGACTGTTTGACTCAAGTTATGATTTTAAATATTTAATGAAACATCAAAACACAGAAAGGTTTAAAGCTAACTATTTTCTTTATATTTATACAGGAATGTGGTGACACTACTAACTGTCTCTTGTATGACACTGATTCTCTAAGAAAAGTCTTGATGCTTACAACTGCAGGTATTTATATTTTAACACCAAATGAAATGAAATTTGCCTCAAAATCTCATTTTGTAATACATATATATTTGCCCCCCGATGTCGTAGACATTCAAACATTTGATATATCGTTAGAAGAAAAGTTTAAAAATGGTTTTTACCATCTGGTTGCAAAATTAAAGTGATGGGAAAATTTTAGTTTGTTTGTAAAACTCAGTTCCTTTGTTTATGAATATAACATAGCAAAACAACGTTTCCATTCCAAGCTGAAATTCTCCCAGTCAACATTTGGGTAAAAGTGGAAATTATTTAAATGAATTTAGTACATCGCTAGACCATCGATCAGAAAACTAGAGTGTGAAGTGAATAATCAATTCTGTTAGATATAGTTCCAAACTTTAGAAAAAAAATTAATTTCAGCTGAATTTTCATTTTTACATCTTTTAGCAATCTCATCCCTCGGAGTACTGTGTGATGTTGCTGTGTGGTATTATTCCAAGGTAAGGTATTAAAAAAGAGTTAAATAAGAATGTGCCTACTAATACCCGCAGCAGTTTGTCAGCCTGCAGAGATCGGTTTTGTTTTTAAGAATCAGTGTTTTTAGTAGTAGATGCAAAACAACAACAAAATTATTTTTTAACTAATATACTCAAACTTTATAACATGCCTACTAATACCCGCAGCAGTTTTTCAGCCTGCAGAGATCGGTTTTGTTTTTAAGAATCAGTGTTTTTAGTAGTATATGCAAAACAACAACAAGATTATTTTTTAACTTATATACTCAAAGTTTATATCATGCATCTATGCTAAACGCTTGTTTTTCAGGATTTGAAAATTTTCTATTCCGAAATTCCTGCAATCAGCGTAACCCCGCCCATCAACAAGTAAGTATCAAAATATTTAATGTTTTTTTCATTTTTTACTGCTTCTTTACCCTGAGGGAATGTACGCCTCATTTTAATTAACTCTCCATTTGTGTAATATTCACAGCATAAGATATCAATTATCTACTTTCTTGGTTTCTTTCAATTGTTGTTTTCCAAGTGTCAATTGTGTATCCTGCATGAGAAATAATACCGGAGAAATTGACACCAATAAACTGTAGAAAAACGACAATATTTTCCACAATGATGAATTGAAAAAGGTTTAAAGGGGTATCTTTGTTTCTGTCATCTGAACTAAATAACTATAGCCTATTTACTTAAAAAAGATTTCATTTAACGAACTGAACGTTAAAATCTTAGCTATTTTACAAGTTTATGCATTTGAAAATGATAATCAGCGAGTTTATTTTACAAAAACTGAATGGTTCGCTTTTTACTTAAATAAAACTTCCTAAAATATAGCGATAAAAGGTAAAAGAAATAAGTCAATTATGTTTTTTAAGCGCTAACTGACTGTTACAACTGCTTTACAGAAAATTTAAGCAAATCTTTAATTTCCCAAAAAATACTTATTCACATCTTTATCCTCTTTTGAGATGAAAATGTGTGAATTTTACTGACAAAATTTTCGCAAAGATATGGTATTTTACTTAATTACCCCACGGCCCGCGATTTAAAATCCTGAGCTCGAGCCGTAATTCCTTAAACCCGACTTTAAGATCCAATCTTCGACCCAATGCTAACGTCAGCTTGTGTCACGTGATTGACAGCTGCAAAATCTTCGGCTCGACTTAAGGAGTTAGGCCCAATAAAAATAAAACCGACCTTGGTTGGTTTTAGTGGAGAATTAGGCTCCCTGTTGAGTCTTTTTCTCAGAAAATCCCGGAATGCGCCAATTCCTACCATTAAAATCTATCTGCTAAATAGAATATTAAACCGGTTTTTTAAACTGAACTCTTTGGAAAATAAGATGCAGCTTGAATCCGAAAGCTCAAGCCGTAAATAAGGTCCAACGACAGCTTAGACCCGAGCCATTTTCCCATATTTTTTTAATCGCGGGCTCTGGAAGAGTTAAGTAACTAAAGATCCCTCTCTCCCACTGTTGTAGGAATTATGGATCGGTAATGTTAGTCAAAAGGCGGCGACATTGTATACTCTAATTTTATTAATTGTTCCTACAGTGAATCCTATAATACAGTAGAAAAGGAAGACATCAAAGAAATGTTTAAGTTTATTGGACGTTTTTAGCCACTAGTTTTGATGTGTCTCCTATTCATTGTGATCTTGCCAGCCTACTGCAGTTGCATACAACGTGCTGGGTCGACTTTAAATTTGGTAGTTCAGACTGGACAGTACGACTAAATGCATATAAAGAAAATGTTGTACCAGCTCGGATCATGCAACTTAAAGAGTGGTCTGATCCATTAGGAGATTTTGAATCATTTATTTAGTTTTAAAGTCGTCATTGTATTTATGGAGACCTTTGTACTTTCATATTTCTATTTTAGTGCGATGAAAACCAATAATCTAGTTGCCTACGCATCAACTGCCTCCCTGGCCAAAGAAGGAGTTTTTAGACAATAATATTAATATTATTATTATATATGTAATTAGTTGAACACATTTAACTTATTATATATTTTGTGTGAGTCATCTTCTGATCTTAAAAATAGAAACAAAATCTAGGTCACAATTATTTAAAACATTTGTAACACACATCTACTTTTATGTTAAGAGAAATTATAATCTTTACAATAATTTAAAGGAAGAGTCACGCTGGACAAATTGTTTATGATTTTTTTTGAAAATCTTTTTATTTAAACATAAAAAAAACACTAATCCCTACTTCTAAATCCTGATTTTTAGATTTAACAAAAAATCTTCATTTATGCAAATCAAATAAATAAACCATTTGTTTAATTTCCTTTCTTGAATAAGAAATGTGATGTTCTTTTGTCCCGAAGATTTGAAAATCCTTGCATGTAAAATTAAGGTTTAATTTTTTTCCAAATGATTTTTGAATAACCCTGTATTTATTTGATTCAGAATATTCTAGACGATTTCCGTGCTCAGTCATTTAATGAATATGAACTGTATAATAATGTATATATTCCTCCAACCTTCATTTTCCCCACACCCTTCCTACTACCTTACCCCTCCCCATGTCTGCCCTATTTAACCTCCCAGATAGATCTGCTCCTCCCTTTAATTTGTTTGACTGTTCGTCTTCAGGAGCCCCTTAAACAGACTTTAAGCCATATACTCTCAATCATTTCTCATTTCAGCCGGGTCTCTAGGAGTATGTAAATATTGAGAGGAAAGAGGAAAAGAGAGATATATAGTTTCAGTTTGAAAGGAAATCGCGCTGGTCTGGCATGAGAAAGCCAGTCGCACTGCTTTGCAGACAAGTTCGGTAAACCTTACACACACTCTTTTGGTACAGACTCACAACATGACTACCGTCAAGGAAATTGCAGATCAATGTTGTCAATTATAATTAAGCTTGAATAACGACTAGTTTATTGTAAACTTTAGTCAAATCATATTCTTTGCATGAAAATTTGGCTTTTAGTGTTGACTTAAATATATAAATAATATACTTCATGTATATTATACTTATTTTTAAGTAAACAATTAAAAATAAACAAATGTACTCTCCTAGACTGTACAAATACCAGATTCGTATGTAATGTATATACCTACAGTACACACTTTCGGTTCGGTAAACTTTACTTTTAGTACAGACATACACACATGACGTTTCCGCCCCCTGATTTGTATACGCCATTCAGTATTAATAAACACTCTACAGTGATGCTCACGAAAGATTAGACTTGAGATACGCATGTAAGTGTTTGTTTCCTTCTAATTTTGTTCTCAATTATGGTATCCTACAGCTGTTGACACTAAACATGGTTATTTCTTTGCAAAATCATTCGAGACAAAGCCCCTTTAGATTGTCAAATAAAAGAGTTTTAAGTCTTGATTTCACTTCTTTTAACAGAGACGAGTTAAAAACAGATGTAAATTCTTAGTTCCAAAAATTCTCAAATGAAAATGTAGCATTTTTAATATATCCTCTACAGCTTTAATGCATTATGATTTATATTATTGAACCGAAAATTTTTTAAGTAGTTCTTCTTATAATAGCACAGATAAGTTCATCTCGCAAATATCGTGTAACCATGAATGATATTCTTTAAATTAATAGAACTTTTTTACATTTACCGAAAATTTTTTAAGTAGTTCTTCTTATAATAGCACAGATAAGTTAATCTCGCAAATATCGTGTAACCATGAATGATATTCTTTAAATTAATAGAACTTTTTTACATCTTGTGTCGTCTTTATTTAATAATTTAAAAGAAAACTAACACTCTGAAAATGTATCCACCCCAAAAGTAGGAGTTTTGAACGTCAAATTTGCGCTCAAACTCATGATTTACAGATCTTTAAAAAGTTTAATATGTCTGAAATGAATCCGAAAGAAGTTTTCCACAACACTGCATACTCACTTCAACTACATTACATAGCCGCTCACTCCCTTTAATCATGTGATATAAATAGCGACAGATAGATAGATAGATACAAAGGTAAATAGAAGGATAGATAGATAGAAGGATACTTAGATAGATGGTTAGATAGATAGATAGATAGATTGATAGATAGATAAATAGATGAAATTTTCAAATAGGTTTTGACAGTCGATTTATGGTGATGTAGGTGTGAACTGAATATCTATTTATTTAATGTATACCTGGCTAGTACTGTAGATCAAACAAAGGAACAGAACTAAACATTCGTCACAAACCCTACTTTTCAAATCCTTTTATCTTTGCAACCTGATGTCGTGGACTTTTAAAGTTCAAACCCTTCATTCTGTTACATTAAATATACAAATTTTTAAATATTAAAGATTGCATAGATAAGGGGATTAGAAATTTTGGGTTTTTAGCAGGCGATTCGCTCTGCTCACGATAATGAATAATTTTTGTATTTGTTCTGGTGCCATATCTTCTTATCATATTTTTGTCAAATTCTTGAAAAAAATGCCAAATAGGAAAAATTAGCAAAATTCAGGCCAATTTGTTGATAAAATGCATGTGGACTCTATTTGTATATTTCTTATCAAGAGGAAATCGTTATTGATTATTAAGTAGATAAGGAGATAAGATTAAAGATGTTATTTCAATTATTTTTATTTTAACTATTTATATTAATTATTTCAATTAAATTTTATACGACCGTTTTAAAAAAAATTATCGTTTTTGAAAAAAAAAATTACATGCAACTTTATCGAATGTCGTCTTATATGAAGATAAAAAGTTGTGGGGGAGCTACAACTTCTTAATATTTTCTTTAAAACTGTTCAATGATAAGTACCTATTCCCTTCAGGGTGGTTTCCTCTCTCCTCCTCTCTTCGTTAACGATCGTTAAGAAGGGTCGTCGTTAACGATCATTAACGAAGGGACGTCGTTAACGATCGGTAAAAAAACGGCCAGCTTTATAAAAACGATTATTTGCAAAATGATCTTTTTTAAAAACGATATAGTTTCGTTTTCGTTTTTTTTGTCGTCGTTTTCATAACGAAACTATTGTTTTTCAAAAAAAATTAAAACGTTAACATCCGTAGATACAACTCCCTCTCGAATTCAATGTCTGACCAATAATGATAATAATCAATCCAGATATGACACTCTCTGTAATCTTTAGTATGTATTATTTTGATACACCTAGCTTTCAATTTCAATATCCGACCAATAATACTTCAGTCTGTATAAATCCAGATGTGACACTCGCTGTATTCTTTAGTATTTATCGTTTAGATACAACTCGCTTTCAATCTCAATATCCGACCAATAATACTTCAGTCTGTATAAATCCAGATGTGACACTCGCTGTATTCTTTAGTATTTATCGTTCAAATACAACTCGCTTTCAAACTTAATATCCGACCAATAATACTTCAGTCTGTATAAATCCAGATGTGACACTCGCTGTATTCTTTAGTATTTATCGTTTAGATACAACTCGCTTTTAAACTCAATATCCGACGAATAATAGTTCAGTCCGTATAAATCCAGATGTGACACTCGCTGTATTCTTTAGTATTTATAGTTCAGATACAACTCGCTTTCGAACTTATTGCTCTCTACACAAGAAATGAAATGTGTCTAAACTTAATAAAGTAAAGATTCATACCCAACTGATCTATATTTTAGGTTTTATGGTACATGTCAAGAATATGGACGGATGGGTCTGTTCAGAACTTAAATTGTAGTTAAAAATAATGAACATAGTTAGGGTACAGATAAAGTTATGACGTAATATATATGCAGGCATATTCAGTTTTACAAAATATGAGGTTTATAACTAAATTTATCACAGGTCTAATTTTTGTTTACTAGGCTTTTAGGGCGCTTCTCGCCTATCTTCATTTTTTAACTTTTAATTGTGTTTTATCTGTTAGCATCTTTTCTTTGTTCAGTATAAAAAAATTTTAATTTGCGGATTTCATAATATTTTTTTCGAGCATTTTAAAAATTTTACTAAATTAAATAATTTAAGATAAAAATATTTTAAGATTACATATTAAAGTCTGATTGGCCATAAACCTTCCCTGGGGTCACGTGGAGTCGCACAAAAAATTTTGACCGATCAGTTCAGCCGTTTTGACGTTTATTGGATACAAACAAACAGACAAACACCTAGACACCCAGAAAAGCTAAATTTATATATAAATATTAAACTCCCTCTGCAACATCAACTGCTAGTGTAACAATGGGTGATTTTGTTGATCTTTTACGATCAGCGATTTAAGGATCTTTTTAGATCGCTCAGATTATAGCTGGCTAGGGGCATAAGATTTCTATAAATAACCCAAGCCAAGCTGAAAGTTCCGTTATTCCAGAAGCACGGGGGCTGGGGGGGCTAGCCGGCCAGCGCCCGGAGAACTAGGGTTAAATGAGAGCCCAGGGTGGAGCGAAATGAAGGGAAAAGAATCAGTTGATCATCAGCTCCCTTAAACTGAGGTTCCCTTGAAGATTCCCCATCACTCTGAAACTGCTTCAATTCATAATATCCTATTAGAATAGTATCAATCGTTTAATTTTTGTATCTTTGTAAATAATAAATTGTAAGAAAAACCGACTCGACGAATATTATATTTACATGTGTTTGCATTGAGTTATTTTCTTTCATATACAATACTAGATTTGCACCCCTAGAAGTGCGATAGTCAAAATATCAAAACTACAAAAAAAATTGTACACATTATAACCCTATACCTTTACTGTAAGGCCTTTTTCTAGGGGAGTACATTGATCTAACAGAATTCATACTTAACAATATATATATATAAGAAATACAAAATTGGGTTGCAAAAATATAGGGATGAGAAAATCAGAGTTTGAGGCAAAAACGCAATTTCTCAACGATAAACGAAAGAGTTCTTTAGTACATTAGAATATGGAAAAATATGATGATGTGAAAGATTGAAAATCGTGAACATAGTATACAAGAGGGAGATGGGAAGGGTAAACGTTGTTTTTTAAAAGTTGAAATAATTAAAAACTCTAAAGCAAACACTGCTACAGCTACTTAGTGATAAGACGTTAAAATGGAAGACTAAAAAAATATCCACGAGCATGAAAAAACATATCTTATTTTTTTTTAGCAAAACAATAGATGATGGGAAAAGGGGTCAGGTTTCACTTTTTGTTTTATTATACCGACAATTAAACATATTTTATGCACACTTGTGTTCTGTTTAGGTCTTCTACCTTTAGTCTAGTTGCAGCAGTGTGTGTGTGAAGCATTGTAAAACATTGTAAGCACAACTAGCTTAGATTAAATGCGTCATGCGACGCAAGTTTTATACCAAGTTTAATATTATTAAATATATGTAGATATTTTATCAGTAATCACCAATATATTTCAAAAAATTTTGCTGTCTGAAAGGCGTGTCTTCTGTTTATGCAATTTGTAAGAATGCAATTGAGTAAAACTTCTTGCAACTGCATACATACAACCAGATACATTGAAAATAAAAACACAGCGCAGATTCACAAAAATAAAGTTTTATGTGAAATAAACATTTACTTACATATTAACATAAATTAACTATAAAATGAAACGTGTGTTTTTTGTATTAAATTTATACTACGATAGAAGTGGTTCTATAACGTATGACAATATAAGCGCTATTCATTAAACCTAGCTGGTCCAAGAACATTTTTTGATATTTGCTCTTTTTTTACCATGATAATACCTTAAATTAGATTTATATGACACAATTTGTTGGCATTTCAAGTACTAAAAATTCTTCAATTTCAAATTTGCTGATATTGTTAAAATTTGTTTAAATTCTTTTAAAGAATTTAAGAATTTTAAATTTAATTTTCAAGAGGTTTTCATTTGAACATTTACTTTACCCCGAAACCTTCATCAAATGTAGCACTTGGAAATTGTCTATGCATAAGTAGAGAAACAAAATATAAGAGAACAAAGAAATTCGACGTTGAGTCCCGAGTTCGGACCATTTTCTGATATAACGCTCACCCCGGACTAACCAGAGTGAGAAGCATTCGGTTTCTTTCATTTGAAATCAAACGTGTTTTCGTCAATAAATCAACAAGCATTAAACTTACGGATTTGTTTATTTTATACTTTTTCATTTAAAATGTGTATGCCGACTAAAAATTACTTTAAAAAAGGCTATAAAGTAATGTATAAAGGGTCAAATTGTTATTGAAAGTGACAGAACAGAACCGTTAAATCTACGTGAGCTATCGCTAATCTGCAACACCTTCAATCAATGTTTTCGTTGCATTATCTTTAATCGTTTTAGCTAATTTTGCACATCACAAAGTGTCAAAAACCGTTGAATGTTACTGAGCGAACCTAAAAGACGGTGTTCATCTCTGCATCTGATAAGTATGTTTAGGAGTATGATTTCTATAACTATAAGATTTTAATCTTACCTGAGTCTAAAACTAAAATGAAAATGTTAAGTTTCAGTTTAAATGCCACTTCTGACTTAATTTAAACCTGAGTTTTAGCCCTGGCTTTTAATATGTAATTTGCCGAAATCGACGTGTTAAAATTTAAACCCAGGGTCAAAATTTTATCTGAGAAAATCTTGAAAATTCGTCCGCCAGGCTTTAAAATGCGTAAAACAGGCTTAAAAATGCGTATATTCGCCTGAGCAACTGTGTTTTGATTATGAGACACAGATGACAGAAAACATGGTTTAATGTCATGTGAATCAGAACGCCCACATTCAATAGGTGTCACCAAAAATTATTCTATCAAATTTATTACTTTCGATATCTAACTTTTACACTTGATATCCTTCCTTTCGATACCTAAACTTTTACACTTGATCCTTACTTTCTATACCTAAACTTTTACACTTGATCCTTACTTTTGATACCTAAACTTTTACACTTGATCCTTACTTTCGATATCTACACTTTTACACTTGCTCCTTACTTTCGTTACCTGCACTTTTACCTTGCTCCATACTTTCGATACCTACACTTTTTGCACTTGCTCCTTACTTTCGATACCTACACTTTTAGCACTTGCTCCTTACTTTCGATACCTACACTTTTACACTTGATCCTTACTTTTGATACCTACACTTTTACACTTGATCCTTACTTTCGATACCTACACTTTTACACTTGCTCCTTACTTTCGTTACCTGCACTTTTACCTTGCTCCTTACTTTCGATACCTACACTTTTACACTTGATCCTTACTTTCGATACTTACACTTTTACACTTGCTTCTTACTTTTGATACCTAAACTTTTACACTTGCTCCTTACTTTAGATACCTACACTTTAACACTTGCTCATTAATTTTGATACCTACACTTTTACACATGATCCTTATCTTTCCATATTTACACTTTTACACTTGCTCCTTACTTTCGATACCTACACTTTTACACTTGATTCTTTTCTTACCATATTTACAGTTTTACAATCGATCCTTACTTTCGATACCTACACTTTTACACTTGATTCTTTTCTTACCATATTTACAGTTTTACACTCGATCCTTACTTTTGATACCTACACTTTTACACATGATCCTTATCTTTCCATATTTACACTTTTACACTTGATTCTTATTTTTGATACCCACACTTTTACATTTATACTTTTCTTTCCATATTTACACTTTTACTTGATTCTTACATACCTAAACTTTTACACTTGATTCTTTTCTTTCAATACTTACAATTTTACACTTAATCATTATATTTGATATTTAAACTTTTACTCTTAATCCTTATTTTCGATAAATAAACTTTAAAACTTGATTATTTTCTTTCAATAGCTACAATTTTACACTTAATCCTTTTCATTTGATACCTAAACTTTAGCACTTGATCCTGCTCTTTCCATACCTAAACTTTTACACTTGATTCTTTTCTTTCAATACCTACAATTTTACACTTAATCATTTCATTTGATAATTAAAATTTTTCTCTTGAATCTTACTTTCGATACCTAAACTTTAAAACTTGATTCTTACTTTTGATACCTACACTTTTACACATGATCCTTATCTTTCCATATTTACACTTTTACACTTGATCCTTACTTTCGATACCTACACTTTTACACTTGATCCTTATCTTTCCATATTTACACTCTTACACTTGATCCTTACTTTTGATACCTACACTTTTACACATGATCCTTATCTTTCCATATTTACACTTTTACACTTGATTCTTATTTTTGATACCCACACTTTTACATTTATACTTTTCTTTCCATATTTACACTTTTACTTGATTCTTACATACCTAAACTTTTACACTTGATTCTTTTCTTTCAATACCTACAATTTTACACTTAATCATTTCATTTGATAATTAAAATTTTTCTCTTGAATCTTACTTTCGATACCTAAACTTTAAAACTTGATTCTTACTTCCGATTCCTACACTTTTATACTTGATTCTTACTTGATCCTTACTTTCGATCCTTAAACATTTACACTTGATTCTTACTTGAATCTTCCTTCCGAAACTTAAAATTTTAGACTATAAATACTAAATATGGGTTTTCCACAATTTTAATATTACATAATATTTGGAATGCATCCAATTCAAAAATTTAAAGCATTGCTGTATAATGTTTACTGTTAGTTTTGATGAACCCTACTATATTCGTTGTTTAAGTCAGGCAGTATATTCAAATTTGAATATGGCTTGTAAACATACAAATTCAATCAAGGAACCGTCATGCTATGTTTCATTCACGCAAATAAAACTGTCAAGTTTTATTCTTTTAAAATGACAATTCTCATGAACGTATAACAGGGGTTTCGGACAGTGATTTAATAGGAAAGTTCAGATTTTTTTTAGTTTTTAAATTTCAAATGTGTATATTATCACAAATAGAATAAAGGAGTAAGTTTCATATTCTTATATTTACAGTTTGTTTTTGTGTGTAACCCTGTAAAGGCTGATTTAATGGACTTTAATCACACAACGATTACGGTTTAGATGTCATTAGGTTATAATTCAAATCTAATTATCGTCAAAATAAAGCATGATATTGTACAAAGGTTTCAAGACGGGTAAATGGAGGGGGGGGGAGGGTAATGAGGAGAGGGGAAGAGAGCCTGAGACAATGTGGGATAAAGGTTAAAGAAAGATTAAGCCCTCAAATTATATTTAAATCATAAGGTAATAAATTGGTAAAAGAATAGCGGGGAGAAAGAATAGAAAAGAGAGAATAAGAAGAATAGAAAAGGGAAAGAATGTGAATAACAATAAAAAGGAGACTAGGAATAGAGAGAATAAAAACGCGAAAAGCTAACATAAGATAGAATGACAAAAATGGGAGGAAGAAAAAATGGTTGAGAAAATTATATTTTATAAAAGCTGTTTTTTATTATCAATATTAAACTTTAGTTTCTTTCTAATCCAATTTGATACGTTATATTCTCTATTTATAGAGTTCACTCCTCCCCTTCATAATCCCCTTATCCAAGTATTTACATAGTTTTTTGTCCCGCCGACGCCCTAATACGGGATGTCAAAACTTTTTTACACTATTGAAAAAACTGTCAGTTTGAAAGTGGTTGTCAACTTGTCATGTTATAGCTAGAAACAGGAAAAAAGGCGACATCTAAACTAGTGATATTTTTTGCAGGTCTATATTCGCACCCAAAAAGTACTATTTGTAAATTCTAGAGAAAAAAATAAAGCGTTGCAAAGAATGATGGTAATAATTCTTTTATTTAAAGAAGATTGATAATGTTGCATCATGTGAGATTTTGAGACAACCTTGACAATTTTATGAATTGATCGTTGTTTAAATGACGAAAAACCAGTTTGTGCTGAGAGAGTTCGAATAAACTCAAAATAATGGATTTTTCAGATACAGTGGAAATGTCAGGGGCGGATAATTTGAATTTTGAAGCGCAGTATGATTTAAAAAGGTAATAGTTTAATTTAATAAGATAAGAAAGAAACTATTTGCTTTCCTTTAATTTTCTGATTTTTATATTTTTTCATCTTGCTGTCGTAGACCCTTCGGTTGCAAAGATATAGGAATCTGGATGGAACATCAGATTAAAAGTAGTAAAAATAAATCTGTTCTGTCTTGTCTTTCAAATAACAGCTTTATTGGTGCATGTGTTATTTAACAGAGAAAAAGAAAATATTTAAGATTCATATGATTCAAATGTCTTCTTCGAAATTGATAAATTGGAGTCGAAATGTAGAAAATATTTAGGATTAATTTGATGGCATTACGTTGGATGAAATTCTTTTTTGCCAAGATGGAAAATTGTTAATATTTTTTTTCATAGTTTACATATTTTCACAAACCTTTAGATATTTTTGCGGATTTCAAAAATCAAAATCCATTAGATATTTTTTTCATAGTTTTCACTTTCTCATAGTTTACGTTTTTTCAAAAACAACCAGATTTGTTTTTATTTCAGAAATGAAGCTGACGAAGAATTTGCGTACTCAGCTCATAAATCAAATAAACTTATCTGTGCTCAATCCAAAAATAAACTAAACCTTTCGCAGTCCTGTCCAACTGTAAGTTCGGAAAACTATGCGTTTTGTTCCTCAAAGAAAATTTTAGTTTTTAAAAACACTTCAGAATTTAATTTATCCTGTCTAAAAGAACCTGCTAGATCTCTTCAATTTCCACAACTTCAAACTATTAAAAATCATTCTGAAGACATTAAACAATTCCTACCTCACAGACAAGTAGAGAGTTATAAGGAAGAAAATATGAATACCAAAGAGGAATCTCAGAGCAAGGCAGCTAAACAATTTGAATCATCAACATTAGAAAACATCTCAAAGCAGATTCCACCCTTTGAGTTGGACCAAAATGCCTCCTCAAACATACTTGGTGGTGCTCCTGACACTCTTGAATCTTTTATTCCAATTCAGAGGATCACATCGGTAGCATATCCACAGGAGCGGTTTATTATCTTGTCTGTTTTCTTGTATTTAATTAATTATCGAGATAACACCCAGTACGAAGCTATTTTAACTAAATAAATAAACCCCAACACGAGTAATCAAAATTTAAAGAAATTAACGAAAAGTACTTTTAAAATTACAAAATTAAATACATTTGTATAAACATCAGTATCCTTGACCGTTAAAACATATTTGATGTAAAATAATTAAAAAGTAGAAAAAATGTAACACTTAAAATGTCTATGTTTCATATTCATTGGAGAATCTTTAGCATAACTAAAAAGTATTTTTTTTCTAAGAATTTGTATAACCGTATCAACAGGTGACAGTTTTGATGAATAACTGTCGACGATTTTCCTCCCCAACCAGTCCTAGTCAGTCCTTTCATGAAACCAAACCAAATATTCCTCAGGTAATCATAACAAACTTCAATTGTCAAACAGGGGGTAAAAGCCCCTCCTCTAGTTCCTGGGTTGAAGCAGTTCCCCCTGTACGAAAGTTTATCAGAACCCCCTTTGAAAAATGGAAAAATTCCTGCATATGCTCGTAAAAACGCCACCACTTCTTTGATACAAATTTTGATTGTTTGATGATTGGATCAATATTAAGAGTAAAAAGGGTGTATTTATCCGTTTTTTACATTTATTCGAAGCAATCTTCACTCATATTGTCAGTTTTAAGGTTTTGATCCAACAATAATGTCTGGTGTTCATGTTTTGATCACTAATTATCTGGTATTCAGGTTTTGATCCAACAATATTGCCTGGTTGTGATCACTAATTGGCTGGTATTCATATTGTGATCACTAACTGACTGGTATTCAGGTAGTGATCCCTAAATGTCTGGTATTCGGGTTGTGATCATAAATTGGCTGGTGTTCACTGATATGGTTGTGATCACTAATTGGCTGGTATTCATATTGTGATCACTAACTGTCTGGTATTCAGGTAGTGATCACTAAATATGTGGTATTCGGGTTGTGATCATTATAATTGTCTAGTATTCAGTTTGTGATCAATAACTGTCTGGTATTGAGGTTGTGATCACTAACTATCTGGTGTTCAGGTTATGATGAATAATTGTCCTTTTCAGGTTGTGATCACTAACCATGATTATGATGAAACTGATGAAGAAATGAGTCCACGCTGCAGGAAGCTGAGTAGATCTTTATCATCTCCAGACGGACTCAGAGTATCCTCAAAAATGAGAAATCAGGTTTGTGGGGAAATTAATGAATAATATTTTTTTTAAATGTCAAAAGGACTGCTAACGTAATTTGAGTGACCCTGCATGCAAACAGGGCAATGATCAATTCAAATATCGAAATTGAATTTAATTGATTTAAAAAGCGACTGTACGGCTGATCTGTTTCTAGCATAACTCAAAAGTAGATCGACTTTAACAACGCGCTTGCAAACAAAGTGTTTAATAATTAAAAGTATTACATTTATTAATGAGGACATTCTTGATCAGTCAAAGGTTTAAAGGGTAACGTAGAGATTAGGGGATTCTCCTCTTTTAATGGAAGGTCTTATTAAATTAATTAAGGGAAGTGGTGGCAAAAATACTCGTTGTGATAAACAAACGTCCATATTATATTATTATATTATATACAACTTGTCCAATTTGGGAAATTAATAGAATTCGTCTTTCACAAAAGTAGTTGAAACCCCAAAGTCGACACCATGTCCAGAGGTCGGAATCTTTTTGTTTTTCAAATTTCATTCAAGAATTAATTGAAGTTGACAGTTTTCCGTATCTTTTGTGATCCGAAGGATTTAGTTAATTCCTTCTACATGTCGATGAAAATCGAGTGACAGTTATAGCTGTTTACACGGATTTAACACTTAACCATAACATATTGAAAGTCTTTAAATATGTAACCGGATGATTTTTTTCTTATACTGCGTAAAATTAATACTAGAATGCTACGAGGTCACAAAGTCGTGCCAGCAATTTTGCGTAAATTTTATCTTCTCCTTCTGTCTAGTTCTATGTGTCATTTACATCCTTACATTTTCTTAACCCATTTTACTATATTTAAAGAATATTTTGAAATTAAGCCGAAAACCTTCAAACATTTTGAACTAAAATTCAGAAATGTAATTAACAGATTGGTCAAGATTCTTCAATCGGATTCTGTGGGTTTGGAGGAGTAAGTGGAGGAGTTGGACTTGGTCCCCTGGGAACCTATGTTACTCTTGATGATGTTGCCCCCTACAAACTCAGGAACCAATATCAATTTCTTATTAAGGGTCATTTCAATAGGAGATTTTCTCAACTTTATATTTTTACAATTTGGTTAAGAAAATAAGGCGTATTAATGGAAACAGAAAACTGGAAAAGGATCTTTAAGTTTAACTCTATTTCTATTTATAAAAAAAAAACTTTTAACTATTTAATTGTTTAAAGATCATAATTGTCACAATAGTGGTTTACAGAATAAAAACCGATTTCCTGAGGCTAAGGGTAAACAATAGACAATGCCTCTTTCATTATTTACAGTTTAGTTTATGAAAACTTCGATTGGGAACTGTTACTGCAAAAATTTTAACATGAGTTAAATGGAGTGTACGCATAATTCATAATACCACTCGACACGTCCAAGCTGTGCTATGTAAGCTTTTAAAAAGTTAGATTGAAATTAAAGATAAAATATAAATTTTTAAAAAAATTACATTTTTATTATGGATTTATTGACTTGATCTTATACTTGCAAAAACTGAAAACAATTGATATCTTTGTGGATCTTTAATGTGTTTTGTCAAAAAACATTTGCATATTTTTCTTTTCTTTGTTTCCAGATTGAATAATTGTAAATAGATTACGCCAGTACGGATGTGAATCATTTTTCTACTAAAAATAGGTATCTAAACTTAATGTTTCAAATACAGAATGTCCCCCGAAACATGTATTCTTGAAATAATAACCACAAAATTCCCCTAGTCCTGGCATTTCCAAAACGAGGATTACTTTTTGGTGCTGTCAATAAAATAGAAGATATTAAGAACTTTGTACAGTTTTCAATTTTTATTAAATAAAATCTAAATTTTCGAAATCTTAAGGAAATTCTTCATATCTCAGGTATTATTAAAAGCATAAATAGGCAGACCACATTTTGGAAATGCTAAGACTATGTTTTTTTGTGCTAATTAATTCTAGAATTCTGCTTCTAAAATTAGGTTAACAACAAAAATTTGCTTTTCATTTCAAAAATCAAAAACGACCTGTGAGTTGTCTTGCTACTGTCATGTTTCGTGGGACACTCTGTACTTTGTTTAGATGCAGGAGTAAGGACATTATATGAAATAAGTTAACATTAATAATTCATATTGACGAATTGATATTAAGGAGATATCGAACAATATCTACCGGAAGTTCCGCGTTTTCGGCCGGTGATGAAAGGTGAGAAATATAAAAATGTCCGTAAAATTTTAGTTTTTATATTAAAATCAGTAAACTTTGTCCTATTTTCTAAAATATTTTATCGAACTCCCTGGAAATTTAGACCATTAAAGTAAAATACCAAAAATACATAGCCTTGAAACTTAGACTATGAACATATACGGCACATGTCCATACTTTGAATCCATATATTACTGATACTGATATTGTACTGATTCAGAGTTTTGGTAGTTATTATACATATATATATCAGTTTATCATCAAATATTGTTACCATCATTAAAACTGGTTATGATAAAACCTTGCTATTATGAAAACTGTTTATTATTAAAATCTAAAAATTATGTTGACGCCCCTGCTGTAAAGTCTGGTGGTAGTTTTATGTCTGATTGTATTTTGTATAGTAGGCATGATTGAGTCTAGGAGTATACAATACATATATATACAAAACAAAGATATAAAACTAACACATAGCTTAACAACTTAAAGAACAAAATAAATTGAGACACTTATGCTTTTTGCGGTTTTCTAACATCGATTCGTTTTAAGATTTCAGTTAAGCTAAAAATCATTTGTAAACCTTTTATTTCAATACTCTCAGGCCTCAAAATATGAAACACAACACCATCGTTCTAGTCATAACACTATTTCTTAATAATCTTACAAACAAAATAGATTTTTAAAATGGTTTTCAGTTTTGAGATTCTGATTGAATCTGATATATCAATTTTGTTTACCATATATGACGCCTCCCCCCCCCTCCCCCTTGCGCTCTGCGCTCTGCTCTGACAAGGCAAGCTTTAAGGCAGTTTTAGTATTCATCAATCCACACTGTAGACATAATATTCAGTGCAGCTTCATGCCACCAGACCTAAAAACAAAACATATTCAGTTATACCTAGATCTTGTCATTTAATTCTATTAAATTATTAAGCGGCCGGGAACTGGCAACGTTGTTATAAGTGATCTTGTATTTGATAAGTTCCATTTACGACTTACTGGACTTGACTTCAAGTCTTTAAATAAATTAATAAAATGATATTCCCATTTTCTATCTTTAACAAACGAGCAAGAAAATGTCCCAAATACCCCAATTCGTCAAATTAACATGGTCGTTTATCGTTTGAATGAATTAATTATTTTTTGTTTTGGCCCTTTTTTATTTAAGGTTCATACCATAGATTAGTTAAAATAACATATAAGACAGTTATAGTTCATAGTTTCAAGATTTTGATGAAACTCATTCACAATAACCCTAAGGCAGAAGCCCAGCGGAGTTTCTCGCAGTCGGCGTATGACAGGCTCTCTCTGTCTTGTAATTCTACGCCGACTGCGCAAAACTTCTCTGGGCTTCTGCCTCAGGGTTATTGTGAACGAGTTTTATCCAAATCTTGAAAGTTAAAAAGAAAATGTCTTAAAACATAACTCTTTCTCTCATCAAAAAACAAAAGAAGTTGAATGAGTTCTGTAATTTTTTACATGAGATGTACTCTTCTACTGCTTCATATAGAAGAAAGAGTTTTAGAGTCGAGAGAAAGAGAAGGAAAAAATAACGATATTTCAGATAAAACCTTGAAATTAAATAAACTTTTTTGGGTTTTATTTAGAGTTTGAGATTTCCTCTTTTGGTATTATAATTCTAAAAATTCTTAAAATTTTCCGATTTGAACTTTTTGATTAACTGAACCTAAAAACTAAAGTCCACTCTCCACTAAAACCCACTATTTCTTCGGTCAGAGCATTGCAGATCACTGCAGTGCACATCGAGAGCTTAGTCTGCTGCAGAACGTTACCGAAGTTTAACGTTTATTAAGTAATTATGATAGGTTAATTTGGAAAAAGCAGATTCCTAAGATATTGAAAATCGTAATAAGATTTCACACGCTTCAAATACTGTTACATAATCCCTCATTATTAAATATCTTAAATGAATATTTTTTCACTTTTACTTACGCAACATGTTTTAAATAACTTATATTAAAAATTTGATTCCATTGAATTCTAAATATGATCGAACGAGCATTGCACATGTAAACTAAGAATGCATAATAAATAAATGTTCAAGCATTAAACTTTTTAATTATCAAATATTTTTTTAAATTAAAATGCTTGTTCAACTTCAAATCTATTTTGATTTTTAAATCAGTCCTAGATTCTGTTCAAAATGTTATTTATAAAGGAATTGAGTCTTTGCCACAAACTCTGCTTTTCTAAACCTTATATCGTTGGGTTCCAATGTCGTAGACCTTAGATATTTCAAACTATAAATTCTATTAGATCAAAAAATATAAGTTTGAAATATCAATGATTTACGACATTGGGTTCCAAAGATAGAGATTATAAATTCAGAGTTTGTGGCAAAGACTCAATTCCTTTCTTTCTTGGCTCATTATATGAAACAGATTTCAAACCTCATCTTGTAAAATCTATTTGTACATATTTATACTTTAGAAAAATAGTAATTCTGAGCGATGGGTAAGGAATTGAGTTTATGTGACAAACTCAACTACAATTGTATGATCAAACAGAACTTTGAAATATAAAAGGTCTATGATATCGGGTTGCAAAAATCAGAGTTTGCGGCAAAATCTTAATGGGAAATAATTTTTTTGAACCCAATTTAAATCTTTCAGGATATTTCTAAGTGAAGATGCATGGTCATATACAAACTGCTCATCATCCATTACAGGGGATACAAGGTAGTTTTTTCTATCAGCCTTTTACAAACTTTAATGGTTAACTAGATATGATGTCAAAAAATTGTTTATAAAGAATTTTTTTCCATAAATATGCTTTATATTTTGTTTTACTTTATTTTACTATTATTTCAGAACAGACACAGAGGCAGACAGTGAACAAGGGATGGTGCAACTTTAGAATAAATATGAAAATTAACATAAGAAAGTTAGAAAGGACTGAAAGTATATCCTAAAATATATAATATCTCAATTTTATAATATAAGGTGGTAATATGATTGAATTTCACAGAATCAAAAATAAAAAATGTTCACAGAAATACTTACATGTTGAAAATCTGTAAAGATTGTGTATTTTTGTCTCAGAAAAGTTATTAGATTGTACCCGGGGATTTAACACGTTTACAGATCTAATTTATCAAAAGATGTTTATTAGATATATATGAGGGTGCCCCCATATGTCAATATACCAGGCGATTTGCCAGTTCATGCTCTGTACAATAGCCTTGTTTGCAGCGTGGCCGTAAGAAAAAAAAAGAAAAAAGTAACCACATATTGGTCTTCGAAAAATTCCTTTTTTACTTGATTAACTGATCTTTAACAAGAAAAGGCAAGAAATACAAAAAAAAACTAAAATATGCATCAAAACTGAAAATACACAAAAAATCAATAAGCAAGTAAAACAATACTAAAAACAAAGCAATACACAAATAAACTAAAGAAACATTTTGTTAAACTAAAATTTTGCTACATAAATAGAAGATAAGATACAGGAACACCGACTAACAAGAGACTTTCTGGACATGTTGGTCCTAAGGGCCGGGGTTCAAGGGACCAGAAACCTTGCAGAACATAGTGATGGTATCAGTGATCGTTCAGGAACAGGTACAAGTGAAATATCCTGCACTGAAGCTAGTGAAAGATCATGTACTGAAAGTACAGGTGATCCATGTGAAAAGTCTGGACTAGAAGCAGATGAAAGCTTGAGAAAGCTAAGCTCACTTGAGCCGGAAGAAAGCATAAGAAAGCTAAGCGCACTACAGCCAGAAGAAAGCATGAGAAAGTTAAGCGCATTAGACGCAGAAGAAAGCATGAGAAAGCTAAGCATAATTGAGGATACTGAAGAAGATCTGCCAAATAAACCGAAAACTAAGGTGAGTCCCGTTTTTCATGTCATGAGATTGTAAAGACAGACGACCTGAAACTTTTTTGATTTGACGACTTCAAAGTTTAATTGAATGAGAACTCTTTGTGGCTAATACAATGATTTAACAAAGAAAGAAACAAGCCTGCAGTTGCAGGAAATCAACAATATTAAGAAATGGGTGATGAAAAATTAATATTTAAAACTATTTTTGAAGTCTAAAAGGAAGTACCAATTTGTGCTCTGACAGCTCCAATTGACTCAATACATAAATTTAATTGGAATCAAGAAATATTCTGAAAAATAAATTAAAAACAGTCCTGTTGAGTTATGCTACATAATTTTTCGAAAAACAATTTAACTTTGAACTTTTTACTAATAATTATTTACTATAGGTTAGGTCAGAATCTCCTTATGAAAATCAAATATGCAGTACACTCTCGGTATAGTTCATTTAAAATTAGCAAAGGATTAGCGTATATCATCACTCTATACACTATAACCTCGTTGGTTAAAATATCAAATATTATACAGAAACTGCGCAATTCTTGAAAGGAAATTATAAAAAGAAAATGTATTTTATTATGAATTTTTTTCTTCAATATTTAGCCATTTATCAATTTTGCTAATCTTAAAGCTTATGGTCAGTTAAAAATAGATAAAAACTAATTTGATTGGTTCTACTCTACTTCAAATATTTTTCAGATATCTAAGGTGCAATCTAATTCCTATTCTGGGATTATTTTTATATTTTCATTGTCAAAAGTTTTTTCCCTAAGCTAATTATTTATTATTGGTGTTTGGGTCCAGGGTGTCCCAGGAAACATGACAGTAGAATTAATAACTAGAAGATTGTCTTAGCATCTCTGAAACTATTGTTGCATTCAATTGTCAATCTACTTTGACATGTATGACTCTTGAGACAAAAATCACAAAGTTCTCCTAATCCTGACTAGGGGTAATTTGTAATTATAAACTCTAGATTTTTCTTCTGAAATAAGATTTTCCGCAAATGCCGCAAATTATTTCATTGATCAAAGTCGACCTTCAAGTGGCCTTTCTAATGTCATCTTTCGTGGAGCATCCTGTATATCAACGCTTATAGTTTATTTTTAAAACTAAAGTCAGTCATTTAACAGTCAATATCTAATTGGCTGCTTTAAATGAACTGGCCCTGTTTGCCTAATATAATCCCTTAAAATAATCTTTATATTTTTTAGAAAAAAGAATGTTTTTTTGGAATGCAACAATTTTTATTAAATACCGTTAATTTTATTCTTAATTATGTAGGTTGTAGGTTCCTGTTAAAACCAGCTCTTTGTAAAGGAATGTCATTTACTTTCGGAAAAATTAGAATTTTAACCCATTAGAGATTCACAATTTACAATGTAGTAGGCCTAATAAAATCAACGAGGTTATAGTGTACAGAGTGATGATGATGTACGCTAATGCTTTACTAGTTGTATAGGTAATGAACTATACCAAGAGCGTACAGGGTGTCCCACGAAACATGACAATAGGAAGACGACTTGAAAGTCGTCTTTGATATTTGAATTTATTTGTGACGTTTAGTCTTCTATCTACTTTAACATGTATGATTCTTGAAACAATTATCACATAATTCTCCTAGCCCTGGCATTTCCAAAAAGTGGTCTGCATTTTTTGTGCTTTCAATATTACCGGAGATATAAAGAGTTTGGTTCAGATTTCAATTTTGTTAAATAAAAGCAAAATTGTCGAAATCTGAACGAAATTCTTCATATCTCCGGCAATATTGAAAGCACAAAAAAGGCAGACCACATTTTGGAAATGGCAGGACAAGGGAAATTTTGTGATTATTTTCTCTAGAAATTTACTTCTAAAATTAGGTTGACAAATAAACGCAGCAAATTATATCAAAAATCAAGACGACATTCAAGTCGTCCTGCATACTGTCATGTTTCGTGGGACACCCTGTACATGCATATTTTTTATTATAAAAAGATTCTGGCCTAACCTATAGTAAATCTTTATTAGTAAACCGTTGTAAGTGTCCAGTAAAGCTAACTGAGCACACAGGTAGGAAACTATTATCCCCCTTGATTAAAATACATATGAATAGTTTTGGTTTTGATGATGGTTTATGTAACTTGAAAACTGTTATTGCTCAGATTTTAAAACATTTTAAAGACATCCTCTTAAAACACAATAATTGGAAGCTTTACATTTATTGTATTTAATATTTTCTCATGCTTATCATTAAGTTCATCATTAAAGGATTTATCAAAAGTCGTCTTCCTACAGACAAAAATAAAATAAAATGTTAGAATTTAAATTGCCAATGAAAGTTAAAAATCGAAAACGTAACGTTTAATTGAGGAGTAATGTAAAAGTCAAGAAAAGTTTATCATTAATTAAAAATTATATTTCAAACTTAGATAACCCAAATAAATAAACACTAAACGAACTTACAGGGTGTCCTACGAAACATGACAGTATGCAGGACGACTTGAATGTCGTCTTGATTTTTGATATAATTTGCTGCGTTTATTTGTCAACCTAATTTTAGAAGACTAAATGTCACAAATAAATTCAAATACCAAAGACGACTTTCAAGTCATCTTCCTATTGTCATGTTTCGTGGGACACCCTGTATATATGTTTAGCATCATGAATAAACAACCATGCAACATATATTTCGTGGGACACCCTGTATATATGTTTAGCATAATGAATAATCGAGCATGCAACATATATTTCGTTCAGTAAAATTAAATGACAAATTAATTTATTAAACTAAATAATTCGACCGTTTCTACGGAAACATTGCTAGATTGGTATCGCAGACATTTTCCATCACTTTGATGTTTCTCCGACAGCTGCATGCAGTACATTTTATAATATAATTTGATTACGCGAAAAACAGAATTTTCAAAGAAATAGTTTTAAAATAATTTTGCTAAACAAACACTGAGATAAAAATCGTTAGATAATTAGATTTTTTTTGTATTGCTGAGATAGGAGATAGGATAGAAGGTGCATTATGAATATGAAACCAGAGATAGGATAGAAGGTACATTATGAATATGAAACAAGAGATAGGATAGAAGGTGCATTATGAATATGAAACAAGAGATAGGATAGAAGGTGCATTATGAATATGAAACCAGAGATAGGATAGAAGGTGCATTATGAATATGGAACCAGAGATAGGATAGAAGGTGCATTATGAATATGGAACCAGAGTATAGGATAGAAGGTGCATTATGAATATGAAACCAGAGATAGGATAGAAGGTGCATTATGAATATGAAACCATAGATAGGATAGAAGGTGCATTATGAATATGAAACCAGAGATAGGATAGAAGGTGCATTATGAATATGAAACGTGTAATTTCTTGAAATATTTTTTTTATTCTTTAACAGGGGGAACCGTATAACTGTGAAATAGGGAGACAACTAATAGATTAAACTTTTAATTTTGAATAGTACAAGGAACATAAAACAATTCGCAATTGAACAGTGTAAATAGGCCCATTTCAATTAATAGTTTGGTATACCATAATACTGGTAAAACTTATAGCTTTACAAAAACTTCATAAATACATTAGATTGTGTAGATGTCGTCTTCCTCTTCCATAGTTTTCTGGTCCCCATGGATTGATATTTTGGTTTTCATGATAACCAAAATATCAATATTGGCGAGTTACGTAACACACGGATTTATAAAGCTGTTACTTACATATTCATAGTTATAGTTATAGTTATTTATTTTCAAACACAAAATACAAAATAATAATGTATGATGGTTCAGCTTAAAATAAAACACAACAGAAAATTTATTATGAGCCAATTGAAAATATAATGTTTGATAATTTTGTTTGATCGTTTTTTTTGAAACAAAGTATACATATTGAAATCTTAACTAAATATACATTCAAATTGTGCATTTACAAGTAGATAATTAGTCAGCACTTAAATAATCAAATCATTTTCAGGAATGCATACATTGAACTTATAAATACATATTGATTCAGCAAAAGTAGAAATATATTCTCGTTGACTGTAGTAGACTTGACATCTACCATTTATTGTAGTTTTTCTTCCATGAAAATGTTTCACTTGATTTAGGAACACCTGATCTGAAAACTTTAGAATAGAATATCCTTAATCCCGATCGGTTAATTAATCTGGAGATCAATAATAAGAGGAGAACAAGCATTATTTAATCTGGAGATTAAGAAAATAGGAGATCAAGCATTAAATTTGATATACGCAATTCTAAAGTTTTCAGCTCTAGATATTTATTCTTATTAATTTTCTCTTCTCAATTCCAAAAGTCGTTTATTTACAGTACGTTTCAATATGAAAAGCAACATTGGGAAGATGTAAAAATGGAAAAATAAAAAGATGGAAATTTCCAATGAGAATTTTAAGATAAAAAATTTGAAGGAACTGCAGCATTGTTTTGAAAGAAAGAAAAAATGAAGAAAAGGTGTAATGTAATGTTTAATTTAAATTTTGTTCATATTCTCTGAAGGATCAAAGATGTTGATAGCATAACCAAACATGTCAAATTTAAGATAATGAATTTGTCTTCAGTGTGAGAACGATAATTATATTCTGAACAGCCAACAATGAATATCATGAACGAAGTTGCATTTACTTTAAGTTTTATTAAATAACGTTTTTTTCTGAATTTTATAATTGGAGATGCTACTTTTTTAATTTGATACTTGAGCATTCAGTCACTGCAAAAGTCTAATTTTTTCTTTTACATCACGTCAAACTAAAGTAAATCACACAAAAGATTAAAGTCTTAAATGTTTTTAATCATAACTTCTCTTATCGAAGATCTATTAAAAAAGAACAAAAATATTTTGAATTTCTGATGTGCAACCGGATACATTTGCTTTTCACATACTTGTGCATAAAATAAAGACTAGATGAGCTTCGAGGTCACGAAGGTGAACCGTTTCTATAATCTAGTTCACAGTGATATGCGTATCAAAATGAAAAATATTATTTCCCTAAAATTTAGTTACAAGATACATTTTCAGCTTTTCCGTAAAGTATAATTCTACCTAGCCATTTGCGCAAGAATTTACGCTCTTATGATTTATATTTGCAAAATCGAGCCAAGGGAACTTCGAATTATTGCACTAAATTATTGCGCTAATACAGAATGTAAAGTTGAATATTGTACATCATGAACTCGTCATTTTAAAAGGTCGTTGAATACGTTTTACTTCTGTAAATTTTTCTTTAATGCATAGGGTAGGGTACAGGGCGGTTAAAAGTCCGGTCTGTGTAAAAAAAATCTAAAATGGTCCATAACTTCTTTGTGACTAAAGCTATAGATCTAAAAATTATAATTTTGAAAAGCCCCTAAAAATGAATGTAGAAAAATGTGTCACAATTGTTTAAAAAAATTACATTTTTACCTTTTTTTGCCTTTTTTCAGCCTTCCCTAGCGCCCAAAACTATAAAAGTTATCAGTCTAATTTTTTTCAATGAGCTGGCCTTGAAAAATTGGTCTATGACTATGCATTTTAACCCTGTACCTGTTCTCTAAGGCATTTTTCCGGCCCCCTCCCCCCGGCTATGCATAGGACCCCCTAGCCTTTATAAGGGTTCACTGTTGCCCTGAAAGTCGCCATTAAAAATCGTTTTAAAATTAATGTTGATTTTTTTGTTAAAATTGGTACATTTTCAAAAGTAATAAATGACCCTTTTAAAGATTAAAATATCCAAAGAGATTTCAAAAGTGAAGATTTCCAAAAAGTCCAAACACACAAATACAGAAGTACAAAAAGTATAGTTTAAAAAATCTCTTTATTGATGAGCCAACAAAATTAATTTGAACATTTCTGGTTTAGTTGGTTTTTCTTCTCTTCTTGTAAGAAAGACGAGATCTAAATATATTGCGGGTTTAGAGGATCCATTCAAGGATTCACTGTAATATATAGACCACTTATTCACAATCAATTCAGCATACAATTTACAAAATAAGGATTGCATTGAAAAAATTAGGAATACATAATTATCAAATAGTATATCTTATATTCACAGGTTGGGAACTTTGTCTCAGAATAAGTATTAATTTGCACTAGCCAATCGATATCTCTTTTGCACTCTAGCCAAGTTGAAGAGAGATCCTGGAATAAAACAAAATTAATGGTAAAAAAAAAATAAAAAGTAGGTTTAAAACGAATTGAAAATGGGTAATTTCCTACAGAACGATTTTTGGAACCCCCTCCACATTCCCCCCCCCCCCCTCCAATAAATTTTGTACATAAAAACCCACCACCAACACCAAATCTTCGCAATAGAAAAAATTCCGAGATTTGATCTTAACAACCTGATCACGTCCTGGGGACAAAAAATCTCTTTTAAAACAATGTTGTAAATGGTTAGCATTGGTAATTTGGCCGCAGCGCCTGGCCCCCTAGCCTGTCCTAGCCGCTGCGCTTGGCCCCCTAGCCTGTCCTAGCCGCAGCGCTCGGCCCAGAAATTGTCTTAACCTAACCTAACCCTAAAATAATAATAAATAAATAATAATAATTTTGCTGAAATCATGTATGAAATTGATTGGAGGGGGAGCCCAGGGGAGGGGAGCCCAGCAGAGGCGCAACTAGGGGGGGCAACCGGGCGCGCGCCCTCCCCTAGCACCTGAGAGGGGGGGGCGGCGGCGCCCCCCCCCCTGCAGAATGAAAAGAAAGAAAGAATGGCGAAAATCAGGATCACAGGAATAAGAAAACCAATAGAGTTATTGTAGACATTTTATTATACTATAGTTAGTTTAAAAAAAAATATTTTATCTTTTATCTTTCTCAATTCTCAAGGCTATTGTAAACATTTAATGTAACAAAAAGTTCTGAACTGTATTTTATTTGTGTTGAGTTTATAGAGTACTCGTAGATATCAAAACCCCATAAATTTCAGAGTAAAAATATACTTGCCACAAACCTTTATATCCAATGTACTGTATGTCAGTAGCTAGTACCATAGCTAAATTCCCATTTTCAATTTCAATTGTAAACCTCCGGTATGGTGAAGACGACATGAGCTATCTAAGTACCAATGATCTATTCTAGGTTTCATAATACTTCAGATAAGTCAATCAAATAGACTTTATTTTTTTACAGAACAAAGTTAAATGTCCAAAAGATTGATTTAAAAATGCGCCTCAGAAGACGGGAAGATGAGGTAGGATTTTTTGTAGGATTAAATAAATAGAAAATACAAAATTTTAAATTAATGAGTGTATAATTTACGCATCTGAATTTGTACCAAAGTACTTCAATCTAACATTAAAAGTACAATGTCAAAGGAATTAAGTCTTTGTCAGAAACTCTGATTTTCTAATCTTTGCATCCCAATATGACGTAGACCTTCAATATTTCAAAATTATAAACATGAACTATAAATTGAATTGAATTGAATTTGTGACTTAATTCTTTGTTCAGAATCAATGCATTAGTTTGGATTTTACAAACACGAGGGCTTGTTTGGTGTGATATAATGTCATCCAACTAGCCTTCTTTCTTTTACTCACAAGAAACTAATAACTTGCATAAAAGTTTAATTTTCCAATCCTACATCTTTGCAACCCAGTGTCGTAGACCTTTGATATGTCAAATTATGAATTATGCTAGAAAATATAGTTTTTAACGTGTGCATAGGAAAGGTATAAATACATTTAAATTTCCTTGAAGCTTTAAATTTATTTCATTAATCAATGCAACTTTACAGACAGGTGTTAAAAATTCAAATTCAACTACTTTGACCGTTTCTAGGAATTTTTTTTTCAAAAGTGTAATGAGTTTTAATTCAAACAATTTCAAGGTTCCAGCTAAAAGAAAATAACATTATTGTCCTAATATCAAATGTTCTGGTAAGAAAAATATTCTGATTAGTTTGTCCAGTTCTATTTATGTTGTGATTCAGTCTGTACAGTATACTGTTATGAATGTTTTGTATTACCAAGTCATAAAATAAAAAAATTAAATTTTCTTAACAACAGGTTTATTTTTAGCTTGTTGATTGGGTTTTATTTTTACAACAGGATTAACCTTCATCATGTATTCTCCAGACTTTTAGAAATTTTTGATAATGTTAAAACAAACAAATTATTTCGTTAATGTTTACAGTAAGGCATAACTATAAAAAGGATTATTGATTACGTCTGGGTTTAAAACATATAGAGTTTAATTTTTGTCCTTCAATTTTTTTTGTCTTTATAACGTTTTCAGTTATTTATTATTAATCACAAGAAATTTGTATGTTCATCGAATTTTCCAATGACAGATAACAAAGATCAAAAACTTTTTTAAAATTGTCAGAAGTTGGCTTTAGTTCGATTTTCCAGAAATTTATATTTTCTTCGCATTGGCTTTTTTTGTTAGACGCTCTAGCAAAATAGCAACAAAATAAAAGCCTAAATCTTCAATTTAATCCGTCAATTCAAATTATTGCATTCAAATGTGATGACTATTTTTATAGAAAGAGATTCAATTTATCTGTTACAAAAAGGGACCTAAGCTTGGTTTCAAAATCGACCCACCCCAATGTCCTTCTTTTTGGCACAAGTAACTTTTATTTATATCAAAAACTTCAACTAAAAGATACACCAAAGATATCTCTAACACAATTTTTCAGTTTGGGAAAAGTAGACAAAAACTGAGGGAAATGGGAAACCTTCGGGCTTTTTTACATTTTTCACAATAAATTAGTCAAATGTTTAGTATTTGATGTTTTTCATATATAATTTCATAATATCAGCAACTTTTGCAGTCAACGCAGCGGTTGACTATGTACATTTAATAACGCTGCCTTATTGTTTTTTCGTGTTATCTTTGACCTTTGCTCTGGGAAGGGGAACATTTCCAGCTTTAATACGCTCGTTGTTTTTTTTATCGTTTTAAAGCTTTATATGTTTGGAGAGAAAAAAAAATTGGGAGGATATACATTTTTTTTGCAAGAAAGCATACGTTTAAACGTGGAAAAATTATTTTTACAACGTACACTTTAAAATATATCTAACATTTAGTTGAAAGGATGATATATCGATTGTATAACAAAAATCATTTCAAAATAATAAACATTCTGTCAGAATTTCTCCTAATTATTTAGCGCATTATTTGACATAACTTTCTTTGCTATCAAAAAAACTAAACTCAAATCTTTTAAGTCAGACTTCAAATATACTGTTGACACAATTTCAAGTAAAGTATATTTAAATACTTGCAATCCATATTCACAACGGTACCCTTGAGACCTTTCTGACCAACTAAAAGAAGATGCTTAAACGGTGCCGATGTGAACATTATAAAGATACTTGAAAATGTATGAATTTGATTCTCAAGGATGTCAAAACTTAAATAAAAAAACATCAAATGTTTTTTTATTTTCTTCAAAACATGCCTGACAATAAACAAATTTTCGTCTGCTCAACTTTTTTTTGTAATTCACAGAAATATTTTTTATTAAAAAGATAGTTAAATATACAGAGTTTGTGAGCTTGTGAGCTAACATAGATCATGCTGTTCATATCAAGTTCGTTTTAAATTCGGGGTTTTAAGATTTTCTATTAATTATTATTTTTAATCATGATATATGCCTGGGCAACGCCGGGCACTCCAACTGGTTGTTTGTACACTGTTACCCACAAAGCATATCTAAGAAAATAGACAGTATAAATTTTGTATAGTCGTCTCTGAAGTCTGTTTGGGTATCCCTTATATATATATTGAAGAATTCTCTATATTTTGTATAGTTGCACCTTGTATGATATTATTGTATAGCGTGCCTTTATCAGTTCATGCTGCAAAATTTCTACGGACTATATTTATATCAGTCGCGCATTCACAGTGCACAGGGAACAAGTGGAGTGTGCTCAAGTGTTTTATTACATTATTTATTAAAGATACGGGGTTACCCACAAAGGATGAGACTTTAATGACAAGCTACAAGTCTACAAATATTATAATGAACTTGGCTGTCTGCCTTTCATATAACATATATTGATAGTGCAGTATTAAATAGAATAGTTTAGCATACTAAGGGGCTTCTTTAGGCATGATAATTATATGAAAGGAGAAAAAGGTAAAAAGTGAGATATTTAGGGTGAAAAACGGGGAATGAGACATTACAGGGTTAAAAGTGTGAGTTAAGAAACAGTGTCAACTAGAAAACATTAGAATCGGAAGACGACTTTAAAAAGTCCAATGAGCATGAGACACAAAAATTGTGCAGCGTAAATTAGTGATTTAAGTGTCTAGTAATAAACTTATTTGCTTTGTAACAACATCAAATAAACTTAATCATTGCTATAATGTCGTCATCCTATTCCAATGTTTTCTGAGCTTCTTAGGCTGGTTAAAACATATATAGTGGGGAGACATAAAAGAGTAACAAGTATCTATATCGAATAACGGGTTTATATAGTAGAGGCAGTATAAATAGGCCTAGATTTTATTTAGGAAAATAAGGTTAAAGTTGTTGAATTCATGAAATATATCTGCATAATTAAGATTAGAGTAGCGAGGGTACAATGTGAGGTATGGAAGGGTTAGAAGTATTAATTGTGACGTCAATATTATTACCGGTTTGGAATCCTTGACGCGGCTCACGGAGAGGGGGGAGCAGGGGGACCCCCCCTCCCAGGAAAGCTTTACATCGTACAATGCATAGTTCCCTATAGTTGAATTCGGAATACATTGTGAAATGAATTCTGCTTTTCAAATATTTACAAAAAGATTTTTTATCCTTTCTTTGATTTTTTTTTTGATTTCATATTTTTGTAGCAAACTTATGAAATTGGAATTTTTGAACTTCTTGGATTTGTTAAAGTTACAGAAAATCAATCAAACTGTCTATGTCATCTGTTAGTGTTATTCAAATAAATGATAAATTTACTATCAACAATTTTATATCTATTCGAATAGATAATTTTCAACAGTGTTAATTTCTAGAAGAGTGATTGATTTTTAATTTTAATTTTTAGAGTCTTCCTTTTCTAGAAATATTTTTCCCATGCTCTGAAAGGGACTGAATGTCAATTCATAATTGATAAAATAAACCTTCTATTTAACCCTATTCCTGCTGGGGGGGGGGGGTTCAATTTGACCCCCCCCCCTGTAGTTTTGTTTTACATAACTCAAAAAGTATTGGTCTGATGCTGTTGAAATTTTCTGACTTTTCCTACATACCCAAAGCCCTCCCTTTAGGCCTAAAACCGGGCTTCAATACTAACTGCCTGAGTCCTCAGGCACACTGCTTGAATGACTACTTTTTCCTGTAGCAAACTAAATCTTGGTTTTGACCCACCAAAATTTTTCGCAAACAACCTGTCAAAGGAAATTTGCACATTTTTAGTTTTTCTTAATTAAAAATCAAGTTAATTAAAATTTTGCAACAATTTTTGCATATTTGAAATGGCATGGTCAAGGGCTTTTCAAAAATGTATAATTTTTCATTTTTTGGACAAATTTTTTTTTGCAAACATTTTTACTATAAAACTGGATTTTGCGATAAAAAATTCAATTTTTGCAAATTTGCAAATTTTTTTTGCAGATTCTAAAAGTAGAGCACAAGAGCTTTCCAATGATGTATCATTTGTCATATTTGGACATCAAATATGGGATTTAGAGGGGGGGTCAAATTGACCCCCCCCCAGCATATCCTGGTTTTCAAGTACCCCAGCAGAGATAGGGTTAATATGAAGGGTGTGCCGATAATATCAGCAAACTTTGTTTTTTTTTAATTGACGAACAATGGTAACAATGAAGTTTCTTGAAAGTTCATGTCCATTATTTCGTGACTAATAGAATAAAAAATAATTTTTGTCTACTGGTTGAGAAACGGTTACCAAATAGGACGTAAAATGGCGTTAAAAAAGCCTTCTGAAATTGTAAATTTTCTCATTTATAATATGTCAATGCGCTTTGTAGATATTAAATAAGAAATACTAAAACTGGAAAAGAAAATTCTTATTGGAGGTTTTAAAAACGTCTACAAAATCATATCCTGTAACAAAGTAAAAATATTCTAAACTTCAATTGTTTTTTTTTTATTCGTTTTTTGTAGACTTTAGATAAAAATTTAAAAGGATGAAAATATTAGATGCCCTAATTTGTTAATTTTAGTTTTTTTACAAATGATAATGATAGTAAAAATTATAAAATTTTATAGTAAAAACTCTTTTTAAAATATTATTTTTTAAATTTTTTTAAATGACATATTAGAAAAATTTGTGTTTGTTTTATTTAATATGAAGCTGTAACAACTTTCTTTAATTCTTTAATTCTTCATTCAGAGCTCGAGATGGAAGAAGTTGAGTAATATGGTAAAATGGACGCCATTCATACAAACTTACCGGAAACGGAAATATCCTTGGGTTCAGCTCGCTGGCCACTCGGGTAGCTTTATTCGGGGCTCCCAGGTAGATCATTCATTCTTTAGGGGCTCACAGGTAGATCATACATTCTTCAGGGGCTCACAGGTAGATCAGTCATTCTTTAGGGGCTTACAGGTACATCATACATTCTTCAAGCCTCACAGGTAGATCATACATTCTTTAGGGGCACACAGGTAGTTTATTAATTCTTTAGGGGCTTACAGGTAGATCTTTCATTCTTTAGGGGCTCACAGGTAGATCATTAATTCTTTAAGAGCTCGCATGTAGATCATTAATTCTTTAAGGGCTCACAGGTAGAATATTAATTCTTTTAGAGGCTTACAGGTGGATCATTCATTCTTTGGGGGCTCACATGTAGATCATGTATTCTTTAGGGGGTCAGAGGTAGATCATTAGTTCTTTAGAAGCTCACAGGTAGATCATTCATTCTTTAGGGGCTCACAGGTAGATCATTTATTCTTTAGGGGCTCACAGGTAGATAATTTATTCTTTGGACTCAAAGGTAGATCATTCATTCTTTAGGGGCTCACAGGTAGGTCATTCATTCTTTAGGGGCTCACATGTAGACCATTCATTGTTTAGGGCTTACAAGTAGAACATTTATTCTTTAGGGGTCACAGGTAGATCATTCATTCTTTAGTGGCTTACAGGTAGATCATTCATTCTTTAGGGGATCACATGTAGACCATTCATTCTTTAGGGGTCACAGGTAGATCATTCATTCTTTAGTGGCTCACAGGTAGATCATTCATTCTTTAGTGGCTCACAGGTAGATCATTTATTCTTTAGGGGTCACAGGTAGATAATTTATTCTTTGGGCTCAAAGGTAGATCATTCATTCTAGGGGCTCATCGGTAGATCATTAATTCTTTAAGGGGTCACAGGTAGATCATTCATTCTTTAGGGGCTCACAGGTAGATCATTCATTCTTTAGGGGCTCACAGGTAGATCATTCATTCTTTAGGGGCTCACAGGTAGATCATTATTCATTAGGGGCTCACAGTCACAGGTAGATCATTCAGTCTTTAGGGGCTCACAGTCACAGGTAGATCATTCAGTCTTTAGGGGCTCACAGTCACAGGGAGATCATTCATTCTTTAGGGGATCACAAGTAGATCATTCATTCTTTAGTGGCTCACATGTAGATTATTAATTTATTTAGTCGGGGCCCACAGGTAGATTATTTATTCAATGAGTCGGGACTCACATGATGATTATTCATTTATTAATTGGACCTCATAGCCTAACAGGTATATAATTCATTTATTCATTTTTTTTATTTATCTATATTCTTGTTATCCATATTCTTGCTATCCTTATTCTTGTATCCATAACCTCATATGTGTATCCTGTATTCCTTTTTCATAAAGTATTGTCTGAAATGAAATGAAATTAAGCTGTATCTAATTGTTAGATAAGAACAAAGTCGTGAATAAAGCCCTCCTTTCAACCCATAGTTATAAATCGGGGCGGGGTATTCATACCACGTTTATATAAGTACACAGGGTGTACCAATTAGGCACTGGCAGTATAATTGATCCGTTACTTGAAACATAAATTAGTTTTTTCGGTTTTCATTTTACATTGCGCAAAATTTTAACTCTGACAGTAGATAAGGTATTATTAACCATTCAATGTTAGTTAAAATTTTATTCGTTCTTTTTCTTCTGTCTAGTCTAAATTTTGCATTGTGTAATAAAATAAAACTCCTAAAAATCGCTTAAATTAAGGAATAAAATGAGCTGCCCCGAATTCTGCACCAAACCAACCTAGACGTTGCAGTAGCAGTATTGCTAAATGTCAAGTCGTGGTTATAAAGATATTACATTATCATTTATAAGACGATGGGCGTTGGGCAAAATTACTCTGTCACACTTTAATCTTATCTTGTTTTACACACCGACCGCCCTTGCAAAAAGGATAGCAAGCTAATTGTAAAATGAACCCCCCCCCATGCTCCTACCCTCCCTTCCTAAAGTCACAGAGAAGATGATAGAATACAATATTTTATATGTTAAGGGAACAGTGTTAAAGAAATGTGGAGAACAAGAGGAACAATGCTACAGGCAGACATATATTTAAATATAAACATTTTTAGGAATACCATCTCTTAATCCATATAGGTTGTCAAGTAAATAACCCCTCTTTTGCCCCTCCAGACATTTATGTGAATATATTTAAAAGAAAATAAATAAAACATAAGCTCTAAAAGTAAGTCCCCTACCACACAAAAAAGTTGTAAGAAAATTGCCTCTAGTCTCAATTGAGTTTTGAAAATAATTAGCTTTTACCACCTCACGTAGGTTCATGAAGCTCTACCGATTATCACCTTTAACGATCAGTTTTCAACTTTACTTGCTTGTTTTTCTTAATTCCATATTAAAAACCGTAACTTTTAAATATGTAGAAAGTGATTTGCATAAATCGTATTAATTTTTGTCCCTGATTAAATTAAAAAATTTAATATTGTCCGAACCTATAGATTACTCATGGAAGACTCATTATCACCAGTTGTTCCCACGTATTACAGGTTAATTTTTATGCATTCTACTATTTCTGTTTTCTCCCAATGCTAAAAAAAATTACAAAGAAAAAATCATTTCTTAAATAGATTTCATCAATTTTTACTCAAATCTATCTCACTTATTTTTAATCGAATCTAATTCTATTTTTCAATTTCTAAAGTTTTTCAAACTGAGGCTTAATTCATAGTTTAAAATATCATTATTAATAAGTTATCACATGGGGTTCATTACACTAGCTACAAGGTTTTACTAAAATAAATCATGGTAACAGGTCTTACTTTCAATTTTGTATATTTATTAAAGTGTACAATTTTTTAGAAGTGTAATGAAGGATGGAAGAAAGTATTTAGAACTGTCCTGTTGTCTCTCTGAGTTTAATTCCCCGTGTATTATGGATATAAAGATGGGAGTGAGGACTTTCCTCTCAGGAGAAACCACAAAATTGGGGGCAAATGTGTTAGTGGAATTTGAAAATGTTGTTTTAATTAGGGGCAACAAATTATTTTGGGATCGAGAAAATCAGCTATTTTGGGAATTATATGGACCCCTGTTAAAAAAATGTAAAAAGGATTAAAAAATTAACGTAACAACACATTCGTTTTGGGTCGTTTTTGGGTCTTTTTATTTTGCATAGATCTTTTGTTAATGTCAAAGTTTGAAGAACGGCAAATGTTTTGAATAAAAAAAATTATCCTGATATAAAATAAAACTATTCATCACGTGATGTCTTCAAATTTGAATTAAATGTTAATTTTAATAAAAAATCTCTGACTGGATAAAATATTTGTGATATTATTTAACCCTATTCCGACTGACGTCTTGATTACCCAAAATAGACTGGGGGGAGGCACGTTGACCCCCCCCTCTTTTTCCTGATAGTGATACAAATCTATAATATGTGATACATTTTTGGAAAGCCTTACAATTTGAAAGAATTTTGATATTAATTGCAAAATCGAGTTTTTTAGCGAAAAATGTGCAAAACAAAAGGTGTGTGAAATATGATAAGTAATCTTATCTGAAAAGCCCTTGACCCAGCAAATTCAAATATGCTAAATATTTGCAAAACTTTCAAAAGCTAAAGAAAAACAAAAATTTTTAATAGTGGCGTCTGTGCAAAAATCTACGCAAAATATCTTTGCAAAGATTGTGCAATCTGCTTCTTTGTGTTGTAGGCTTTCCAAGGAGCTATAAAATGTTAAAATCCAATATCTCGAAGTAGGTCTAAATTTGGATTTAGTCTGGTAAAGGTAAAATAAGGCATCCGGTCGGTATGCCTGACGACTCAGGCAGTAGGTATAAAAACCCAGATTTTAGCCCAAAGTGAGGAGCATGTAATAGTTAGAAAAGTCCAAAAATTGAACATCCTCGGACCAATACTTTTTGAGTTATCGCAAAAAAACGACAGGGGGAGGGGTCACCGTGACCTTCCTCATTCGGAATAGGGTTAAGATAAATTAAGCTTAAATTTCAAAGTCATGAATAAGTCATGTATAACTGTTTTCTTTCTTTTTCCTGTAAAATTCTGTTAATTTGAAATAATTATTTAATTAACATACATTTCTATTTTCAAAGAAATTGAATCCATACAGAAAATACTGATATTTCAAATATTTGACACATCCCCATTAAACAACCGTGAGCACTCCCTTAAATTATTGTCTGGGATTGTTTAGGAAGGATCTGTATGAGAAGATGGTTGGAGAAGATCCGTCCGCCCCGACCCCAGTAGAACAGATAGAAGGAGCTATTAGTAAATATAGGTAAACCATCTGTCCGCCCCAGATAGGAGCTATTAGTAAATATAGGTAAACCATCTGTCCGCCCCGACCCCAGATAGAAGGAGCTATTAGTAAATATAGGTAAACCATCTGTCCGCCCCGACCCCACTAGAACAGATAGAAGGAGCTATTAGTAAATATAAGTAAACCATCTGTCCGCCCCGACCCCACTAGAACAGATAGAAGGAGCTATTAGTAAATATAGGTAAACCATCTGTCCGCCCCGACCCCACTAGAACAGATAGAAGGAGCTACTAGTAAATATAGGTAAACCATTTACATTTAGAAGGGTGGTGGACATTTCATAAATAGCTTTTTCAATTTTTTTTTATGGACAAGACATTTCATAAATAATTCATCTTTATTATTGGACATATATGGATAGATCATTTCATTGAAATAGTGTATTTTATATGTAGATAAAAACGTTACATAGCTAGAGGACATTTTTATAGAAAAGACACTCCATGAACACAGGACAGGGTATTTATAAGAGACGACATTTCAAAGATTGGATATTAATCATCAGAAAATTTACAAATAGTGAAAATCACTTTTCTTGGGTCTACGAAAATTCATATTTGTCCATAAAATCTGTGAAATTTCTAACATCTGTGATTTTTCTATTAACACACAAACATTTCAGTGCTTTATGAAATATTAGAAAGAGCGAATGAAATGAAAACTTTCCCACAAAAGCTTGGCTGATACATTGTTAAAAATTAATAGGACAAAAAAAGTTTTTGGAGGACTTAAAAAAAAACAAAGAAAAGTATTAAAATTTTTTAAAAACAGAGCTAGATTATTTATTATAAAATCGAATATGTTTAAAAAAATGTAAGATCTATTAATAAAGAAACTTTTTTTTAGATATCTTGATTGGAGGGACTGTATATCTTCCTCACGTGAATATGGTTTTAGGTGATAATAGATTCGAATCTTAATCAATTTTTACAGTTCAATTTTTGATGTCAGAAAATATACACACCCTTGAGAAAAGTAAACATATATATTTACTGTAGTCTGTCGAGCAATAAATGTAATGTGTTGATAGCTGCAGATAACAATGTTTTCATAAGCTATCACCGCTTCACAGAGTGAGTGCAGGGGTGTGAAGCATGTATTTTATTTTCAAAATTTGTTTTAAAAATTAGAAACAGAAATTTTACCTTTGTTTTAAAATTCAAAAGTTGAATTTTACTACTTTTTATCTGAAGGAATTTTTTAAATGACATTTTTCTTTTGTGATTCCCACTCCTAATAGTGACCTTATTCGTCAAAATGTAACACACCTTGAAAGCGCTGTATTATATACTTGTTGACAGATAACAGCAACACGCTAGACAAATCCGGATAATAGGCCGGTTAGGATTTTGAAAGGGGTGTTTATTATCCCCAGACGATTCTTTCCCGATGGCCGAACAATACACACACAACAGAGTAACCCCGTCACAGAAATTCGATAACAAAATCTTTATTTCCTAAAAAATAACATAAATTATTTATAAATTTTATAAATATTCCAATATAAAAAAATTCTTTGCAGAGTAGAAGCCACAACCCTAAACGGGAAATCCTCCAAAGATTTTAAATCAATTCGAACTGAATCACAGGTTGGTCTATTTTTAAAGCAAAAAAAAAAATTTTAATCAATTTTAATTTAATTTTTCAGATTGAAGCCATTTTGTGCCAGTTTGCGGGAAATAAGGAAACCAATACAACGAGAATAACTTACAAATCTTATTATTAATGTAACAATTTGTACCAATCTTGATTATTTATTTTATGATTAAGTTGATTGGTTTGTAATTCAGACTACGATTGAAAAGTACCTGGAGAGATTATTAACAATTAAATCTCTATGTCTAAGATCTAGTTTCTTCAATAGCCACGAGGTATGTTCGCAGTCTTATTTAAAGGGACAGATGTTTTTTCCATATTTTTTATTTTGTTAAAGAGTGACTGTTATTTCGTCTGTTGTACGATTCATAATAATTTTCAAGTAAAAAAGAACGATTGACCTTTCAATTATTTTTCACTCAAAGAGTCGTGGATTTCTACAACAAAAAACAAGCAAAATAACGAGAATGAAAAAAATGACAAAATCTAGATCTTCGTTTCAATCTCAGATTATGAATTATAATGAATCGTGAACGCGATTAAATTTTGGGGAACAAACCATTTTTAACTATTTATATTTTTAAATTTAAGTAGAGTTGTAAAAAATTGGTTGCATACCTAAATTTAGAATAGTTACCTTTTTATAACAAAAATTTAAATACTAAACCCCAACAGATAAACTAATTTTAAATTTATTCCACATTTTTTTCGATGTTTTTTTCTCGACTATTTAAAAACCCTTTGTTTCAGCTGATAGGTTCCTCTCTGCTATTAATTCATGATGGGGACAATGCCTCCATCTGGATGATTGATTTTGAGAAAAGCACCCCTATGCCTCCTGATGTGCCTATTCTCCATACAGTACCATGGGTTAGTAAATCTCCTTAAAGGGTAGTTTGGCTTAATTTCAAAAAAACCAATCTCGAACCCAACAGTACCTTCAAACCTTTTCCAGAGCAATTAAGGGATGATAATATCCTCGGTTTTTCCATCTAAAGATTGATCATTTCTAATTGTGGTTTTGCCGTAAATTTATATTTCCTTATAGGTAATCAAATTGTTATTTAAGATATTTAAATTTAGGAGGAGAATACACGAGAGGATGGCTACCTGATTGGATTAGAATCATTAATAAATATATTCTCGAATCTTCTGGAAAACTCAGATTGAGTTCTCTGGCCTATAGAAATACATAAAGACACGTGACTCCTGCCCGAAATCAAGTCCATGAATTCAAAAAGAAAATAGTTTTTTCTTTGTCAAAATATTCTTTTTGTAATTTTTAGACTATTCGTTAGAGCGTTTGCTTAAAATGATTTATATTTCTCTTCACTAGTCATTCATCTAAATTGTAAACATTTAAACTTTGTTTTTATATTCATACCTTTAAACTGGGTTCTGCACGATTCTGAAATATGGGGACAAAATCAATAGCTTACATGGCGAACTCGATTAAATCTTTAAATGAGAAAAAAAACTATGTCTACACAATTTTCAATCCCAATAACAATCCTAAAAGTACAATTTGATCATGAAAAAGTTTTAATCTAAATGAAGTACATTAACAATCTGTTGTGTCTGTCATATTTTATAGAGTTTGCTAGGAATAAGATAGTTTTCTGAAACAAATATTTAGATATTCTACAATCAATTACTTAAAATGGAAAAATACATTATTGAGATTTTTTCATGCTTTCAAAAGTCTTTAAAATATTTTCTTTTTCTATTTTAAATTGGTAAATTTTCATAAGTTTTGAATCCTGCAAATTGGATTAATTATTCGGAAAATCGAAATGATATCTTTTTTAAAATTCGTATTGGTGTTCTTTTATACAACATTTGTGTTGTCCAATTGAAAAATTTGAGCGATAAAAACAGTTTGAAAGTATCTCAGTTTTTCTTCTTGAATATCATTTATGAAAATATGACTCCTAATGTTCTATTTAGTTTGGTTAATCTCAGATAAAAATTCTCAGCGAGAACTCGAGACTGGGCAAAATAATATTTCAATTTTTTTTTATTTATATACCTTTACAATCTTTAATGGCTATCGTTAATTCCTCTAATAAAAATGGAGTTTTTAATTCTATAAAAACTCGTAGTAATCTTTTTTATCCTTGCGAAGAAGAAATATTGTATTGTCCATCCTAATGAATTTGAGCTAGTCTCGAATTTGCTATTTTAATTATATTTTTATATTTTTTTATACTTATATGTATACCCTTGTTGGGTCTTAAAATGATATTTTTGTAATTTTAATTTTGAAATATAACAAAAAAAAATATCTTAACAGTTCTGAGGGCGGAGGGGTTGGAAGGGCTTCATGGGAAATTTATAAACGACTTTTCATACTGCACGGTCGGAAAATATGTAAATGAATATAATTTATTGTACGCGATTATACATAAAAGTAAATAACTCTTTCAATGGAAGGATTTTCTGACTTTTCATTTTCGCCATATTAGGTTTCTGGAATATAATGTACAAATCTGCTAAATTTTGACTGAGATAGCGATTCTCATACGCGTATTAATAAACGAAGGGAACTAGTTCTTGGCAGTAAGAACCGAGTACTAGAGGTAGAATACCATGGGCTCGAAGTCAAAACATTGTTCATGGGGGGAGCTTAATTTTTTTTCTCTCCTGGGGGGCTCAGCACCCGTTGCGACCTGAAAACCCCCTGAAATTTCATTGGTTCAGTGGGGACCTAGCCCCATAACCCCCTCTGCAGATTACGCAAAGTTAATTGATAATTGCTCCAATAAATCATTGATACATGTAAAGGGTGTTACTAAATAAACACTTAAGATGGTAGAACTCAAAATTAACCAACAAAATAAGATAGAAGATGGCCAAAAATTCAATAAATGTAAAGAAAATGATCCAATCAGATTAATTAATGGAAAAAAATAACGACAAAACACTTCAACCCATCTTGAACTGACAGGTTTGTACCCGAAATACTAAATTCAAAATACTGATTAAGCCAGTGATGGATATATCATATAGTGACTATTTTCTGTTCCTGGTACCATGTTTCTTGTAGAAAACACGTAACATAAAACAACTTCTAAGACTTCGTTTGTCATATTTAATAAAACAAATGTAAATCGCATGGAAAGTATTCTGTTCTGACGACCTGAAAGAGAATGATAACCATTAAGTTCAAAAACAAAAAGATTAGTTGGGTGATAAATTTGATGATCAATAAATATGCGCACGAGAATGAATATTGTATGTAATTAAATTGTAGCTAACATTAAAACTTTAAAAAAAAATTAAAGTAATGCTCACAAAAAATAAGGATGAACAAAATCAAATCGAAATAGTTCCCTAGGATGAGGCGCAAATAAAAAAAAACATGAGCCTTGAATGAAGTTACAAAGAGAAATTGTTTTTGTAGTCGTTTACTAGCTTTTATTACACATCAACTTCAGTTAGTTTTAAATAAAAATGCAAGTCAGATTCATAAAGAAGACATGTTATAGAAACGTCAGTCATGTGTAAACCTATAGATTTGTTCACTTTTAATCTTTGAATTTACCATTTTATGCCTAAATAATTAAAAATTTGCACTTTGGGCGGTTTGTTTACTAACACCCTTTATATTGAGAAATTGAGGTTTGCAGCGGCATATTGGATCCCTTCCGCTAGAGCGGAGGCCATCGGAGGGAAATCGTTTTCAGCGTAGGGAATACACAATTGTGATTTTATACTCCTTTATATTGCATAGCTTACATTTCTTAAACGTTTGATAATACTTCTGTTTAATTTATGAAACACTAGCTCCTTCTAAACCTACTTATTTAGTTCTTCCTCTCAGTCATTGTATACACATAACTCTCTATTTTAAGTTTTTTACAAATTTGAAATATTTATTCTAATTTTTTGAAATTGCCAAAATTTTAAAAAAATTTTAAGATGTGCTTAAAAGCTGGGCACAAATGTGAACATTAGGGCCTGTCTAGCCGCCACAGGAACTTCAGCGGCCGAAAATGTTTTTGTCATTTTCGGATCCGGCAGGGCAAACTCCCGGCCGGCAACAGAGCTGGTTAAAATCCTGAACAAAATATTTTATGTAGTGGATACAGAATTTATTATAGTTGTTTTATAACTTTCAGACAACGCGACTTTTAAATCCCTACTTGAAGTAGATTAACATAATTAATAAGAGGTATTGTCTTATTGAACTATTTCACCAGAGCTGAAAACTTTAGAATGAGATATCCTTAATCCCGATTACATAATCTGAGTATCCAATGGACACACTTTTGATTTTCTTCTTAAACCGTTCTTTCTTGGATATAGTGGAGAAAAATCAAAAATCGATTTTTTTTAAAATAAGAGAGTCCCTCCCGTTAGCGTATATTCATCTTAAATGGCGCGCTAAATTTCAAATTTATCGGCATCGTTTACGCGACTCTGATTGGTTGGATTTTATTCACTTTTCAGGATACAAGTACAAGATTAGGTTAGTCTCGATATTAAGAAAAAGAAGAATCAAGCATTAATCTCGATATCCACCATTCTAAAGTTTTCAGTTTAGATGTAATACTTGAAAAAAACCCATTTTATTCAGGAAAACGTCATATGTTTTTCTTTTAAAAAACAGTTCACAAAGATAATCGTTTTAACAAAATATTTCCCAAGGGGGCACTAGAATTATGTTGACCTTATAGAAAAACATCTTTAAAAAGACAACATAAAATCCTACCTTATATTCTCTGCTATACTCTTAACCTTGGAAAGATCTAACTTGAGATCTTCTTGTGAGAAGTTGATTACAAGGAGGTATCCAGGATTACCCTTCTTCACCCTAAGTAATTACTTTTTCATCAGTCTCGTCAAAATTAGAATATTTAGATTCCATGGAGTTCTCAAACTATGTCATTATTATAATTTCCATTGAAACTATTAATCATGCTGATAATCATGATTATCATGATCATCATAATCCTCATTATCATTATCATAATTATAGTTATTATCATTATTTATTATCACTATTATCTTTTTACCAAAATTATTTTTATTAGTAATATAATCCATATTTCACTTCATATCATAACTTTCAGCATTAAAATCACTGTTATCATTACTTTTATCATCATCATACTTCTAAATTCTATATCTACATCTACATCTTGAATCCAATCTTTAAATGAACACAAGAAACCCCATTTACTATGTACTGAGTAAAATGCAGTTTTGATCAGGTAAAGACACTCTTTTCACGGAGTTTATTTAACTTCTCCCAGTATTGGCGACATATTTTTATAATAAATATGATAATACAGTGTAAGAATCACAAAACTGTAAAATAGAAAGACGACTTTTACATTCAGGCTATAATTCTAAATAGCCCAATACACATAAAACACAGTATTTGTGCAGCAAACAGTACACGTAACACAGGCCCATTGTGTTGGTTTCAAGCTACAGAAAAAAAACCCCATGCTTACTTAAATGTCGTCTACCTATTCAAATGGTTTACGGGTCTTACTGTATCTACCTGGATACAACTAGACAACCAGAAATTTCTTCAGCCACAATGGTTCCGAACAAGATGGTTTCAGACTGACGTAGTTTTGCCAGCTCCGAGTAAACAGAATAGTGTGTTAACCGACCCTCAGTAGAGGCCTGAAGAGCAAAATATCAATTATAAAATAATTCTTTCAAAAACACACCAAACTCGTTAACATCGCCATTTTAAATATTCACCTTAGTTTGGTTTTTCTGCATATCCCAGTTCATTTTAACAGCTGCCATTCCTGATGATAAAAAGTGCTAAAATTCTTCAGTTTTTACTTATTCAATTTTTTTCTAATTACTGTACTGTATCAAATAATACGATTTGGATTAACTTTTTACAATACTCAAGAGTCAAGTATTTTAGGTAGAGTCAAATTAGGAAAATTTAAGCAGACCTATGCTGGTCACATAGATTGACAGGGGGTTGTCTTAATGTCGAAACCTTTCAATGTATTAATTCATTTGAACGTTAATATATTGTTAATTATTATTTAATAATAATAATATTTATTTGTTATGTCTGTGAAATGTCTTCCATGAAGAGTCTGGTTTCTAAAAAATATCTTGTCAATTATACCTAGTTCCTGTCCCATATTAGTAAAGGGTGTGGCAGGAAGAATGATACTCAGCATATTCATCGCATCGACCATATCAGCTTCAACCACACTAACAGGGGAGCTAAAATGTAAGACTTTATGAATCATAAAGGAACTAAACATAACTCTAAAATTGTATCTTATTTCTTCACCAGCAGATGTCGTAGACCTTTGATATTTCAAACTAGGACTTCTGCAGATTAAACAGCCATAATTTGAAATATCAAAGGTTTAACCATCAGGATGCATTTAGGGATAGGCTATTTATGCTATTGTCCAGTGCTTAGTTCCTTAAAGAGAACACTGAAAGTTATAATTATTAATAGAAGTGTGAATCAAAAGTTCGAACAAAATGAACATTTCAGTTTTACTTGGCGTATGTGAAGTATTACATTTACCAGCGCTTAAAGAAAATTTACGGAACTTTAAAAAACGATACTTTGAGTCAAAAAGAGATCTTAGAACAATCACAAATTTATTTTGATTTGAAAATAAGATTCAAGTCAAATGGAAAACAAATACCTGACAGCAATCGCTGGCCATGCATTGACTGGAAGTTTAGTTTTCACTTCTTGAATGAAGGAAACAATATTTTTTACGTTTAAATCTCCTTGCATGTCGTCAGACATTGGTACTCCGACAGCAAGGTGGAAAAGCTGACCGATATGATTCTCGTCGATATCATCTCCATAAAGAGGTCCAAGATCAACCAATTGAAGGTCGGTGAGAGCGATGAGGATTCTGGATGAGTCTGAGGTCTCCCCGAAGTTGTCGACCACGGTGCGGAACTGTTTGACGATGTCCTTGGATGCTTTGAGGTCAAGTTTCATATGTTGATCCTCTACGAGAGTATTGAAGGAGTCTAGGTTGAATCCATCAACTCCTTTATTCAACCAAAACTTCATAACTTTCTTCATCTCCTCGACAACCTGCAGATACACATTTTTTAAATTTGATTAACATCAGTGAATTTTTATATGAATGGAGACAAAAATAAGACTTTAATAAAATTTACACGATCCTCTTCATTTTAAACTCTTTCTTCATTTTTATCTTTGTATTCACGAGATTGAGAGATTATAGAATATAAAGCCGAGTTAATATTCTATTTCTGAGATCAAAATATATTTAAAGCCGTTGAACTACGGGAGGGAGGAACCCCCTGACACGCCATGAGCCTCCACCATACAGACACGAGCCTCCCAGATTTGCTAGGCAGACCGAGCCAGGCAGTAAGAACCTCCGCTATGCAGTAAACGAAGCTTCCTTATAACTATTGATTAAATCATAGATTATAAAATATAAAATAAAATTACTTTCAGATTTTTTTCTCTAAATGTTTTCCTTTTTGCGTAAAAAATGTCTCAAGGTTTATAAACCCCTTTGCTAGTCATAATTAGTCCCTATTTATAATAATTGATTAATACTTCTAATATTTGATAACCTTTTTATGCAACTTTTTCGAAAAAAATGGAAAAAATTCTTTACTGCATGTAAAAACCAAGAGCCTTAAGGAAACTATTCTGAATATCGTAAGCTCGTTTACTGTATAGCGGAGGCTCTAACTACATGGCGGAGGCTCGGTCTGTATAGTGAATTAGCGCCCAAGAGAAATGTTTCAAAAGTTCAACAACTTTATTAAAATTGGTCCTTTGAACAATTTGTTTTACCTTTGGATTTGCAAGATTGAGCTCCGGTAATCCAGTTGGAGCCCAGTAGTACTGTCCTCGTTCAGAGTTCTTAACCCAACCAGGAGCAGATCCAGTGCTGCTCCAGATAAAGAAATCCTTCAGGATCAAAACCAGTCAAATCAAATCCACGGGAGATAAATCAATAAAAAATTGTTTTATTGTCAAACCGTCCCTTCCAAACTTTTCCAATGAGTATGAGTAATAAGTATGAGTTGGTTAGAATAAAAATGATTGATAAAATGTAAAAAAAACTCTTTTTTAAACATTAAAAAAAAAATTGTCTTATAAATGAGTATTATATTGGGTTTCTTGTAATGCATATTGGATTTTATTTTTAGTTTAGAAAACTTAGCTGGCATTCTTTAATCATTGAATGTAATTATATTTCAGCACTTTTGGATATTCATTGTTAAATCTCAAGTTCTGAATATTAAAAACAAGATATTGTTTAGTTTTTTGAAATCCAATGCAGTTTGCAGCCTGGTATTCTAAATAATTTGCGATTGAAAAAAATTTAGATTGAAATTTTCATTTTTTTAAATTATGTCAGAATATTTAAGAATAGAATTGATTAAATACTTTTTCCTTAGTAAATATTTTTCCTTTAATTAAAAGATTTGGTTGGGTTCCCTGATAAGTTGGATCCTTGCTGACAGAGAGTTCAAACCATTCATGCTGTTCGGAGACATGGTTCGGGATTATATCAATAATAACCTAGAATACATGGTTCGGGATTATATTAATAATAACCTAGAATACATGGTTCGGGATTATATTAATAATAACCTAGAATACATGGTTCGGGATTATATCAATAATAACCTAGAATACATGGTTCGGGATTATATTAATAATAACCTAGAATACATGGTTCGGGATTATATCAATAATTATCTAGAGTACAAGGTTCGGGATTATATCAAAAATAACCTAGAATACAATTTTCGGGATTATATAAATAATTATCTAGAGTACAAGGTTCAGGATTATATCAATAATTATCTAGAGTACAAGGTTCGGGATTATATCAATAATAACCTATAATACAATTTTCGGGATTATATCAATAATAACCTAGAATACAATTTTCGGGATTATATCAATAATAACCTAGACCAAATCTCCCTAAGTTCCTAATCAAATCATTTTCTGAATAAGCGCGAATCGCAAATTATCTTTCCTAATCTAAGTCTTGAATCTAAGTCTTGGAAACCAATTGAACCTTTTAAGAAAAACAACTTATTTTTATCTAAATTCATGTTTCTTTTTCTCTTGCCCCCCCCCCCACTCACACCCGGCCGGCGCGTGGGGATTGGGGTGGGGGGCGTTGGATAGAGGGCTCCAAAAATAAAAATATACACGTACGTCTTTACCTCTGAACAATAACATAGTACATGAACAAAAGTTGAATTGCTTGAATTTTACCTTCATATTCCTAAGTTGGAGCTGGTCAACTAAAGACGACCAGTCCGCTAATGTTCCCAACTCGGCCTTCACATCTTGGAAGTCAGATACTCCATACTTATTCCCAACTCCAGCTACAAAATTATTAAAAATAATGTGAGAAATGATTTTTAGCCTTTAATATCGTTTCTAGCTGTTAATATACATGTTCAGCTAGAAAAGTTAAGATATTTTATTTATCCTTTATCGGAATAAGGTTTTTTTTGGAGGGTACCACTGTAACTGGGGCATAGAATTCTTAAACTACGTCTACAGTCTCTTTAAGTATGGAATTATATTCACGGCCCAGCTTTTACCTGGTCCTTTAAAGAATGGATCCAAATAGATAGTGTTAACTCCAGTTTCCACAAGATAATCAAGCTCTCCTTCTAAACCTAAACACGACAAAATACGTTTAACAGTATTTTACATCTAAATCTTCAACTGTCACGTTTTTTCATATGCTCCAAGTTTGAAACGTTGGAAAAAATATAAAAAAATATTAACGTGGATAATTTTCAGATTTGAGAAGGGATTCTGAAAGTTATAAATAAGTGAAAAAAATGTTGTTTTTGTTTTACCTTTTATATCTCCTGTTCCGTCATTGTTTGAATCCTTGAAGTTAGCAATGTCAACCTTGTAGATGGGGCCCTTCTGCCACCATTGTTTAGGGTCCGGGGAGGGACACTTAGGGGCGTAGACAATGATCACGATTGATGCAACCAGCATGGCAATCCAGATTATCCAGAACAGGACAAAAAGAATCCAACGAAGTCGGACCCAGAATGGATCAGTTGCAAAGCGCATCAATTCTTCCTTTGTTAGACCCTAAATATAATTGAAACTTGATTTTAAAGTTTAAGAAGTTTGTTGCTTGTTTCAGTTCGAAGTTTTATGACCTATTGGCTTTTAAACCTTAACTTGCCTTGATTATTTTAGGAGTAAAAAATATTAGAGGTTCTAGACCAGGAACAAGTTTCATACAGATCACAAAGATTATTAAAATGACTAAAGAAAATTGAAGAAAATCTTCTCCTAATATCTTTCGCTAATTTACACCATATTCCAAAAAAAAAACTAAATACAGGAGAAATAGTTACAGAGATATTTTACCTTAAATCCATCCTCCATTGGAGCCTCTAGGTCAACTTTAACCTCGGCAGGGCTGATCTTAGCCTCCACACTTTTCTCGACAATCATCTAAAAACATATTTTATAAAATGTTGATATTTTATACATGTGTTAATTATTTTTTACAAAGGAAGGGTATAAGTGTTTAGCTTATAAAAACACTCCTTATTGCAATTTCTAACTAATATATCAATTTAGTGTTTTTTTTATTAGAAAGATACAGAGACGTCTTTTAATTAGAAAGATATAAAGACGACTTTTATAAGTTCATTTAAACATATGATTTTTTTTGTTTATATGCACTTCAGACATTTCGTAGAATTAGGACTAAACACATTCCATTAACATGAAAATTAGTCAAACGACTTATGCACTTCCCATGATATTATTTTGGTTTACCTCGATTAAATCTTCATTAAATTACAAATATATTGGTTGTTGAGGTTGTTTTGATTAAATTAATAAACCGAATCTGAACTTAATTTTTATACTTCTGCAAGGTTCGAAAACACAAAAATACAGACCAGGACTAGGTATATTAGGATGATAGATTCAATACTTGCGCGGAATTTCGAGTCCTGTGTACTCCTTGCAATTGCGTGCAATTCCGCACAATTCGAGAACAGTTGCGTACTATTCCACACAGTTGCTCGCAATTCCGACTAGAAACCATGCCGACAAGGTTTGATGTTAAATGATCCAAAAATCTGAATATGCAATCCCTAATTGAAATAAATAACAAACTAAAGTGCCCGGCTTTGCCCGTGGAGCAATTCAAAATGTTGCCTATTTTTCCCCAAGGGTTCCCTCAATTTTTTTTTTGCTAATTTGGTCCAGCCGTTTGACCAGCAATAGCTAGCATATTAATATAGATATATATACAGATATATCTATATGAATAAAATGTTATAAGAAGATTGTTGTTGCATTTCACTGGCATAAATATATGTATAGATTCATACATCCTAATATAATATATAAGTGAGCAAAGATCTTTATTATATAGAAAATACAGAGAGAAAAAATTTAAATATAAACCCACCCCTGTAATAAATTCAAGATTTAACTAAGACACGCCCTAGATGTGTGGGTTTGAAAATATTTAATGATATCCATATGTGTAAACTTAAATATTTAAATATTTCAATTACAAGAAAAATATCACCTTTTTCTCTCCTTCTCCAGCTAGAGTCTCCTTCTCCTGTTCTCCTTCAGGAACTGCGTCCCCCTTCTCTTCTTTTTCTCCCATGGTTTGTGCGTACTTCTGTTCTTGAAAAGTATTCTCAAAGAACTGCTGATCAAATTGATTCTGATGAATGATGATATCTAGACTCTAGAGTCTAGCTAGAGGGAGAGGAAAGGCAGGGCATAAACTTCTCTAGGAGTATATTCAAAAATCACAAAGAGATAAATTTATCATCTGACGCACAAGATCAGCAAATTTTCGTGTTTAAATTAAACAAAGATAAAAACATTGTTTTTTTATCTCTTATTTTCGCTCCGTTATAGTGAAATATATACTCCAAGCCTGGTGCCTGCTGACTCCGTAGTAACTATAACTTGGGGAATGGGGACACTCCCTAGTATGTTACGGCAGGGGTCAATTTAAATCCATGTCTGCGAGGGTCATGTATCTTTAGATCGATAGATTGAAAGAGAAGACTACAATTATTATTTATTATTTAATTAAATGAATGCCACTAAATAACAATTTCTTCATCAAATACTTAAGGAGAGGGGGGACTGGGAGGGAAAAGTTTTTTTCTGAGAAAATGGAATTATGTACGAAAAATTGTATTTCTTATTTTCATCATTCATATTTGTCTAAAGCAAAATTACATTAAACAATATAAAAGTTTACAAACTAATACTCTTTTAAATTGACAGGGTTTGCCAAAAAACAGGTGCAATACAAGACTTTTAGCATGAGTATAGTTTAGCTATTCAGAGGTAGTTTTCAGGAAAGGGGTTTCTTGGTCCCAGTCTAGTGTTTTTCGTTTTCTAAAAATGTGGTATGATGACAGTACTACAAGGCTTGATAGATTTTCCATTGCTTCGAAACTAACACTGGGTTTGCAGAACTTATGCAATTTCTTTAGATTTGCTTTATTTTATGGTGAGATATATCCTCTTGAGCCGATTTCAAAAGAATGAACAGACACATCCCTAGTTGTTAAATTTGTGATAAAATATTAATACTTGTTTCATCTTTTGAGTGTTAGCATTTTTGATATTTGTTTCCAATGGGACAGTAAGCTCAAAAATATCCACCTTTTCCTCCATTCTATCGATAATTACTAAATCTGGTTTCTCTGCGGTTAGTTTGAGATAACCTAAACAAATTTAAACAAATGACAAGTCCATAGTTGTCGATTGAAACAGAAGATCAATTCAAATCAAATCAAATCAATGGCGGAGTAAAGTGGCGGTTTGAGAACAGGAGGCGGAGACATAGCGTCAATCTATTCAGTCAGAAATAAAAAAAGTTTTAGGCTCAATAATGTAAAAAATTGTTCTTGATCAAGAAATATTATTAATGCTATTCTGATCAGGATAAAAGATCAAAAATAAGCTAAATATTTCTTACGACAAGGATACATAATATATATGATACTCAATATATGTATAAAAAAATATAAAAAAAAATATGTACAGATCATATTGAAGACCTTTAAACCCCCAAACCTATCTAAAAACTAAGTATAGCAAAATAGCCGTTGCATTCAAAGTTCGATAATCTATCCAGAAAATGTAGTTTAAGTTTATATTTAAATTCGTTTTTACTAGACTAGCAATACAAGACAAAGTAGATTGTGTGTACAATTTTATAAAACGTTGAAACTAGGGTGATCTTTATCATGATTTGATTTGTTAATTTTCTTCAAACATAAATAATTGGTTGATGGCTATTGCATATTGAAAGACATAACATAAGTCTTAAAAGATATCTGAAGTGCTTAACCAGTCGCCCAAATTATTTATTATAATTACTAATTTTTTGACAAATTCATAAAAATAAAAATGTCTTCACCTTTTAGTGCACCTCAGAATGAGAAATTCATTTCCAAAATAAGCTCTGAAAAGATTAATATTTACAACTACAAAAAGTAACAAACCTTATTTATTAAAAATTATTAACGAAAAAGTAAATAAATGCGACTTAAATGCATAGTTTATGAATCACATTTTATAAAAATGCGTTTACGGTATAAAATTACAAAAATATTCATCTAATACTGCATTAACAATTTTTTGATAGATAACAAATATTTTAAATATACTTTTCCGTAAAAATTTAAAAACTCGAAAAATCCCAAGAACCGAGGCATATGAAAGAAAAAAAAATAATAATTTAAAATAACAAATAATTTGCAGAAAGGTAAAAAAGATCAAAAAGTTAAAGTTAAATACAGGTGTAAAACTTCGGAGAAAGCTACAGTGGTCTCCTAAAAACTTAAAGATATTTCCGCAATAAAACAAGTCCAAATAAACTTAAAGTGTTTTGATTTTTCCATATCTAGTTTGTATATTCTAGTCTATTGAGAAGACCACCGTGCTACATGTTTTATATAAAAACTGGACTTGTTAGTTACAAATAGGATTGACAAAAATAAATTGTAAACTTTCTTTGTGACATGTTTTTTATAGTATATTTATGTTAACAATCAGTATTTTTGTGACTTAAGTAGCTATTTATCAGAAAATTGTAAAAATTCTTCGTGAAATAAAGCATAATTGGTTTCGTCAGATCAAAAAGAATATCCAAATTCTCTAGAAACTAAGTAAAATATAATAATACCCTACAAGTTAAAAATTCTGATACAATAACGATTCAAATTACAACATATCAAGTAAGTAGCTTAATTGTTTAACCTAAAACAGCATGTTAGTTCAAATCATCTTTAAAAATACTAGGCTTTTAGGGCGCTTCGCGCCCATCTTCTATCTAAACTGTGAACATGTTCTTTTTGTTTACATTTTAAAACAAAGAAAAATTTGTTTGCCGATTGTTATAAAAAAAAATCCCCGATTTTCAAGACTTCAATTTTTTTTTTACAAAATTAAAAACCTTTAAAACACATTTTTTTTTTAATTTTTTATCATTCATAAACCTTCCCTGTGGTCACGTGATGTCCCACAAAAAATTTGGGCCCGATCGGTTCAGCCGTTTTGACGTTTATTGGATACAAACAAACAAACAGACACCCAGACAAGCCAAATTTACATATAGATTGATCATGATATTGTTGAGATTCGTTATGAACTTCTTAATATTTTTACTTGAGATTATTCGTTTGTTTTGGATACAATTTGATAAATAATTCAATTTCCTTGTAGTTTAACAAAAATTCGGACATTTCCAATTTCCATGCGAAAAAAAGTACAAGAAAAATCTTAAACTAACACAATAGTACTTTTGGGGTTACAGCCATAAGTAATTCGATTCAGTGAATTAAATCATCAATCAACCAATAAACTAATCATCTTCAGCTATAGGAGATAAAGTTTGATTTTTAATCAAAGATTTCTCGGTTTCTTCCTCACTGGAATCTCCATCCTGAAACATCCGAGAGATAAATTGTAAAAAATAAACTTTAAAAAAAATTTTATTTATTAAAATCAAGAACTAATATTACTCTAATATTAAAGCTGCAATATATGTCGAAGCGCGTACTAAATGAGACAGGGACAAGGCACCCCAGAAAATATCGTCCGAGCCCCAAAAATTGTTATTCGAGCCACACATCACAAGCAATTGAGGCTATTTTTTAGCATAAATAAGCTATTAACAACTTATAACGACACATTTCAAAAAAAAGCTGCGTAATTGAACACAAAAAGGCTTCAATTTCACTGTTGTTACTTCAAATTAGTGTTAAATCTGTTTAATTTGGCATATAGTGTACACAGCACATCCCGGTTGCGAGCCCAGGTTGTTGTTGTTGTAGCTTCATCCTGGGTCAGGATCTTCGAGTTCTTCCAGTCCAAGGAAGTTAGAGGCTTCGATAGGGTGGAAGTGTGAAGGCTGGTTGGATTTGCTTGACAATTAAACAGGTGGTTTGTATAGACAGGTGTGGTTTGACATTTGGGACATTTATTTTCAATTTTATCATCTAATCGGTTGAGGTAGGAATTAAGGAGTCTTGAGAACCCACTCCTGAGTTGGGAGAGTCTTGATCTGGCGGTTCTTGTGAGTTTAATTTCATCAGGATTGATTGGAGGAGGGGGGAGAACGTGATTTGGCTCCTGTTCTCCGAATCTGTGAGTAACCTTGTCATTGTAAATGTTCATGGATTTTTGTAGTTAACGAAGGATCTAGGAGGTGACGAAGAAATAATTAATTTTAGTCAACAAATTCTAACCTCTGTTTGGTTGGAGATTGGATCAGATGTTGATATTACCTCCTCTTCAAAATCACTCTTTGGATTCTCATCATCAAACCCTACAGGAGGGTCTACCTCTACAGGAACACTAGAACAGCAATTTGTCAATTTGTCCGTTATTTCAACAAAAAATGTCACTCACAGGAGAATCACATATATAATAATACAAGACATTAATATATATTTTGCCTATAGCCAGCCCTTCAGCTAATCAGTAATATTACGTGAAGCGTAAATCTCATCCCGATTAAAAAACCTTCCCCACATCAATTAACAAAAGTATCATACAAAGTATAAAAAATGTAAAATATGAACTCAAATCAGACTCTCAGTGAAGTCCTACTAAACCCAAATCCAACCTAGAAGTGAATAAACTAAATCAAAGTGGGTATTAGTTTAGTAAAGATCGTTTTTAACAATTTAAAAATGTAGAAAATTTAGTAATTTAGTTTTCCAATTATTTTCTTTTCTTTTTTATTCTATTTTATCGCATCAAATTTAAATCTATAAGATAAATATATTTTTTTTGACATAGAAAGGGAGATGTTAGGTACTTTCCCAAAGGCCTTTTCCCAAGCGGGAACTTCCCAAAGGTATTTTCCCAATTGGCAACTTCTCAAATGTGCAATTTCTCAAGTGGCAACTTCCCTAATGTACATTTTCCCAAGTGGCAACTTCCCCATGAAGAAAAAGCGACGACTTCCCAAATGTGCATTTTCCCAAGTAAAGATTTCTTTAAATTGTTTACTATATTTTCTTTATAACAAGAAATAGCCGCAGGGTGATAATAAGGATCGTTTAATACATTTTTATTCTTTGAAGTAAGGGTGTAGGCTACCAACATGTTCTTGCCTTACTAACTGAGAGAAACTGAATGAAATTTTTCTAAAGTTGCGTATCTTCTAAAAAAAGGTTGAGAAATTCTTTTAAAATGCAAAACTTAAATTTTCATTTAATACTTCCTTCATGGGGAAAATGCCGAATTTCCTTCATGGGGAAGATGCCACTTGGGAAATTGTCATTTGGGAAAATGTACATTTGGGAAATTGTACATTTGGGAAAATGTACATTTGGGAAAATGTACATTTGGAAAAATGTACATTTGGGAAGTTGCCGCTTGGGAAATTGTATATCTGGGAAGTTGCCACTTGGAAAATGGTCACTTGGGAAGTTGCCCTTGGGAAAGTACCTAACACCAAAAGGGACTGTAGACGTAATTTTTTTCACAATGAATGAATTAATCAACCTGATTTTAGTAGGAATGTCGTCGTCAGATAGATTCTTTACACTCTCGCCATCAAAGCTAAAAATTATTTGTTTGTAGTAGAGCTAAATGTTTCTTTTATGCATAATAATGATTTAGACAAGTTTTTTTTGTTAATTTAGAATTTAGTTACGAAATAGAAAGAGTGATATTTCTTAATTAAAGTTTCCACTGTGGATAGTGTGTTGTAAATTAAAGTTTCCACTGTTGATATTGTATTCACTGTTCAGGTGTGTTGTAAATTAAAGTTTCCACTGTTGATATTGTATTCACTGTTCAGGTGTGTTGTAAATTAAAGTTTCCACTGTGGATATTGTATTCACTGTTCAGGTGTGTTGTAAATTAAAGTTTCATTGTGTTCACTGTTAAGGCGTGTTGTAAATTAAAGTGTCCACTATTGATACTGTGTTCAGGTGTTGTAAATTCAAGTTTCCACTGTGGATACATGTGCTTAGGCATGTTGTAAATTAAAGTTTCCACTGTGGATATTGTGTTCAGGCGTGATGTAAATTAAATTTTCCATTGTGGATATTGTGTTGAGGTGTGTTGTAAATTAAATTTTCCATTGTGGATATTGTGTTGAGGTGTGTTGTAAATTAAAGTTTCCACTGTGGATACTGTGTTCAGATGAGTTGTAAATCAAATTTTCCACTGTGGATACATGTGCTCAGGCGTGTTGTAAATTAAAGTTTCCACTGTGGATATTGTGTTGTAAGTTAAAGTTTCCACAATGGATACTGTGTTCAGGCGTGATGTAAATTAAATTTTCCATTGTGGATATTTTGTTGAGGTGTGTTGTAAATTATAGTTTCCACGGTGGACATTGTGTTCAGATGTGTTTTAAATTAAAGTTTGCAATCTGGATAGTGTGTTCACTGTTCAGGCGTGTTGTAAATTAACGCCATCATAATTGGAATATACACTAGGGGGGAGTGAATTTTAAAATTGCATCACAGAATTATGGCGAAAGTCAATTCCTCTGTAAAAAAAACAATCCTAAGAACAATTTTGTTTACACTTTTTGATTGAAGGTCGTCTTCATTAGCAAACGGGCATTATAAGTTTGACCTATATATACTCTTTCTCTGAAATCTGTCATTTTACAATAATATTCACGGCAATAGTCATTTTTATTGTAAAAATCATTTATAAAAATAATTTCTTTTAAGATATTTTTTGATTAGAGGTGTCTTCTTGAGCTAACTGGCACTGGAATATTTGACCTAAAAGTACTTTTTCACTGGATCGGTGTGCCATTTAGCAAAAGAAGACGACCTCCAATCAAAAAGTGTCATAAAAATTGTTCTTAGAATTGTTTTTAACACTGTAACGATCGCTGTAATAATTGGAAGCTTATTGCAAAATCATCAATCTCATAATGAGTACATTTAGGTAAAGAATTAGAGTGCCAGTTAGCTAAGAAAGACGACCTCCAATCAAAAAGTGTCATGAAAGGAATTGTTCTTAGAATTGTTTTCAACAGTGGAATTAACGATCACTGTAATAATTGGAAACATATTGCATGCTTAGTGCGAAATAATAGATTTCATAACAAGAATATATATAGGTTAAAATTTTCAGTGCCCGTTAGCAAACAAAGACGACTTCCAATCAAAACATGTCATAAAAGAATTTGTTTTTATAATTGATTTTTTACATAGAAATGGACTATCACCGCTATCATTGGACGCATTTTGCTTGTTAACTGCAAAATCACAGATCTCAGAAAAAGACTTAACGGTCAAAACTTGCAGTGCCAGTCAGCTAACAAAGACGATCTCTCAAATCAAAAAGTGTCATAAAAGAAACTGTTCTTTGAATTTTTGTTTACATAGGAATTGACTATCGCCGTAATGATTTCAAGCAAAATGTTTTATTTTTGTAAATTCACTCTCCCCTAATATACCCCTCATTTCAAGTCAATAATGTAGAGTGGAATGTCCGATTCACAACATACCCTTAAAAAATCCTCGTCTTACTTCTTGAAAATTGTCTATTTTTTCAATTGGGATTTCAAGCTAGAACAACGACTTCATCTTCCAAATTGATTATTAGAGAATGATTTTAAGGGTGCAGTTGTTAATTAAAATTACTATGACAGTCCCTTTAAACAAAAATTCCGACATCAAGTAAATTGTTTAGTGATGAATATTGAATACCTAGCGTTTAAAGAGACTGAATTAGAACCAGAGAGGTCCAGCTCTGCCGGGATACCAGGTTCAAAATAATCCTAGAAATATTTTCTTCCATAAAATAGAAAATCGTTTTTAGTTTCAATTTACTAGGATATTTGAACTTAGTGCAATACTATATTAAAGTTCTCAAACATTTCCCCCACATTTTATAAAATAAATACCTTGTTCGGGCTATCCTTTCCATAAAGAAGAAAATTATCATATTTATCGCCAAATTTTCCATCTTTTTCCCTTAACCTAATTAAAAATAAAATAATTTTAGAATTCTTTTTAAAATTTACTTAATTAAGTAGCAGGCTCTTAAAAAAGTATTCAACCAATGAGAAAAGAATGGGATCAACTTATTCTGTACATTCAAAATTTCTCAGCTCAGCATACAAAGGGTTGAAGGTTCCCTTGAAATGAGCAAGATATTTAACCAATTCCCAAAACCACGATTTAATAAAAATCCATTTTTAACCCGACTTCTGGGATTAATTTTTTGTTACAGTTTAATGATTTAACTTTATCTTGATCATTAGTTTTCAGCTTTGTTTAATTGACTAATGACTAACCTGAGGATGAGATAAGTTTTCTGATCGTCCGACCAACCATGAACCCAACCATGGTATAGATACATCTGACAATCAAATAGAGACGGTTTCTTCCTGATAATAAGACAACAAATCTAATTATTTCTTTAATAATAAGAAATACAGGGTTGGACCAGACGTAATTGGAAGACTTTTATATTTTTACTCGTAGAGAAAGGGAATTTATTCCATACACTGCAAATTTTTAACTTTGCAAGATAATCTTTAATAAAGAAAATATACATTTCTTTTTCCTTATCAATTATTTTTTTCTCCCATAAACTATTTATTTTCCCTATCAACTATTTATTTTCCCTATCAACGATTTATTTTCCCCTATCAATTTTTTGTTTCCCCTATCAATTATTTGTAATCCCTTATCAATTATTTGTTTTCCCTTTCAAGTAAATGTTTTCCCCTATCAAGTATTTGATTTCCCCTATCAATTATTTCTTTAGTCCCATAATTATTTGTTTTCCCCTATCAATTATTTGTTTCCCCTAATAATCTTTTGTTTTTTCAAATCAATTATAATTTTTCCCCAATCAATTATTTGTTTCTCCCATCAACTTTTTATTTTCCAGCATCAATTATTTGATTTCCCCATTGCAAACCCGTAGGACTCCTAATGTACTTTTCAAGTCACCTCGTTATAGAATGTTATGTCCGATTCCAAACAGAATCCTTAACAGCTTGTTTGTGTGACAAGAATAAAAGAGATATCTATGTTTATACGTTTTAAAACTTTATTAGGGATTTAAGATAGGTTTAAACTTTAAAGATAGGTTTAAACTTTAAAGGGTACCACTGGATTCGGACATAAGTGGGAAGTTGCTTGAATCTACAATGAAAGTCCATCTAAAATTATTCAACAAAATATTTACCCCGAAAAACATAACGTTTCAATTTATTACCTCTGGCTGTCTGAACAACTAAGAGATGCTAGGCTATTAGTGACACCATTAACATGTTTAGGGGCCATAGTACTCCCCAACACACAAACAAAATCGTCCTTAATAAACGGAAATAATGACAAATGAGTGTGAAAAATCCAGTTAAAAAATTTTGGTGTACTATTTTTTTAAAACTATTTGTTGTTAAACTAAATGACAATATAACAATGTGCCACTAACTGGGGTCTAGAGATTAATTCACCAAATAACCCAACAAAAAAAAATACTAATTTATGCTTGGCAGGTATAGAACTCAATCCCAGCTCCTCATACTGAGTGTATAGTTATTAGTTATATCTATTTATTATCTATATTCTATATGTATATAAATTTGGTTCGTTTGTTTATTATTTTGTATCCAATAAAGGTCAAAGAACCGATTGGACCCAAATTTGTTTGTGATGACCATGCAGGAAAGGTTTATGAACGGTTAAAAGTTAAACATGTTGCCTGAAAAAAATGTCACTTTTTTAATTTTAGAAATTTATCAATGTTATCAGAAAAAACCGCCAAATTTTTAGTTTGACAATTACGAGAAAAAATATCTTCTTGAAAGACAACATTTGAACACTAAACTGTTGCTAGAAGAGGGGACGAAACACCCTGAAAGCATAGTAAAATAAAAACCTGTATAAATTAGTTTTGTACAAACCTTTTGTAATTCTGACCAATTATTGAACCAAGAGAGTACAAAGTTCATTTGCTGATCATTAGAAAGGTCAGCTCTGAAAAAATGACATACTTAAAATCAAATATGAAAAATGTGTACAATAAACGTCAAAATAGCTCAACCGATTGGGCCTACATTTTTGTAGCACATAACCCCATGGAAAATTATAAAAAAAATTCACAGAAAAATTGTCGACATTCATCATTTTTAAAAATCCACCAATTTTATCAGGAAAATTCGCGAACATTTGTGTGTATTGCAGAGTGCGATGAAAATGGCGACTTGGAAAGCAAGAGTTAAAAGCTACACATTTCACTACAACGCACCATCAAGCCTATCGTGAATAACCTTAGTGGTTTAAGAAATTGATAAATGCAAATGATTTCCTACTTACAACTTGTGTTACCCTTTCAAGATATTTGCAACAAAATCCCCATGGCCATATGTATTCATATTTTGCTTGACCATCATGTTTGTTTGTATCCAACAACGTCAAAACCGTAGAACCTATCAGATATTTTCACAAATACTCCTCCAAAAAAATCTTTTGTATTCTTCTTAAAAGCACGAAGATAACTGGGTTAGAATTACATGTGGTTCTGTAATGATATATAACATAATATGTATAATACCTATTATTTGAAACCCTCCTCTCTAACATTCTAGGTTCTAAACTTGATGGCTCACTCATCTGAAAAAAATATAACTTTAAACATTTTTTTCACAAAATAAAGAATACAGAGAGTATGAACTAGAACAAGTCTTCTTAAATCTGAAACAAGTTTACAACAAGACTTGTTAACATGAAGACAAAAATATATCTGAATAAAACACAATTGGTTGTAAAGTTAAGTTTATAAAAACGGTATACATTTAACAGTTGATTTTTTACGTGAAAACATACAAATAAAATAAGTTATTGCTCTCTAATTATTTAAAGAATTAGGGTAAACAATAACAAGCAAAAACTAAACTGAACTTTATGTAAAACGCATACAGACCTATATATTTAAGATAGAAAACATACATGTAAAATATTTATTGTATATTGTATATAGCATGTAATATATTTGAAAAGTTATGGGAAATCCTTCAAAGGATCCTCCTCCAGTCTTGAAACAGTGAGCTCCAGTTGAGGGTAGGTTAGTCTCATCTTCTCTTCGAATTCAGATGAAAAATTGCTGTAAACATTTGAGATAGACAAGGTCTTGACTTTTTTACCAACCATGTCGAAGACCTGTTGGAACCTACTCGGGCGAATCATGAGACAGTTCTCCAAGTGCAGGATTTCTAGTTTAGAGAGAGACTTGAGACACCCATCCAAGCACAATAAATCAACCCTGTCTGAACTTAAATGAAGTTCTCGGATACTACCTCCAAGAACATTGAACATCTCATGAAGGTTTTCATGGGTTACATAACCACAGGAGTGCATGTCCAATATTTCAAGTTTGGGAAAAGGCTTAACCTCTTGCATAAAGTTTTGTCCACGGATGAATGAACTTCCAACTAAATACAATTCCGTAAGTTTACCTCCACACATTCTTAATATATTATACAGTCCTTTATCCGTTATGTTACTACATCCATCCAGACATAATATCTCAAGGCATGGAAATGATATTTTCAAATCATGCTTCCCATTAATATTCTTGATCTTCTTTAAGTTTTGTATATTTAACTCCTCAAGGCTGGTTCCACAAGATGCCAGTATTTGACTGAGTCCAGCGTCATCAACATTCATACAATTTTTCAAATTCAGAAATTTAAGTTTTGGGAACGATTTCACCTTTTCATCAAACTCTTTTCCATTTATCATCATCCCACATAAACTCAATTCTTTAAGTTCACTTCCAGACATTCTCAGTATATTATTAAGTCCGTTTTCGGTCATATTAACACATCTTTTAATCTTAAGTATCTCAAGGGACGGAAAAGATATTTTCAAATCACGCTTGACGACCATATCCTTAATCTGACCAGATTTTATTATTCTCAACTCCTTAATTTGGGTTCCACAGGTTGCCAGAATTTCACTTAGCCTAGCGTCATTCAAATTGAAGCATTCATTTAGCACCAGTTTCTCTATCATAGGAAGAATTTTCTCTCCCTTCTTAACTCGTAGTGTAGAAACGCTTACACGATGCAATATCAGCAATTTCAGACCACTACAGAAATTTCTCAGGATAAGTGTAAATCCTTTGTTTGAAAGGTGATTGCAGTTGCTGAGAAGAAGATTCTCCAAGCTGGATGAGATACGCACACTTTCCAATAATTCTCCTTTGCCTGGTAGATTGCGAATGTGTAAATATTTTAGCTGATCCATGCATGAGAATATTGCAAGCAAGATGAAATCACTTTGAAGTGCCCCTTGGACATGCAGGGATAAATCCAGAGTATGAATTTCTGGATGATTTTCAATCAAATGCACAAAAGCATGTCCAACATTGTTGCTTGAGAGCTTCAGTGTAAGGTCTTCAATGATTTGTATTTCATCTGCCACTCTCATGAGCTTGGCAGAATTAACTTTACCAACACTCCAAACCTTAAAGGTGTCCTCTAGCTGGTTAATCCGACTGTGAAGATTTGTATTTACTGCTCTAAGACACATCTTATCTTTCATATTTAAATATTTAAGAACCGAGATAAAATCATACACAACCATCCTCTCTAAACCGGGCTTGTTCACTTCCATTCTGAGAATACAAAATTCTGAAACAACAAGAATGTGATACACTTGCATAGTTATAATTGATCTTAGAATATATTATGCTCCTAAATGCCAAGACATAATTGTCCATTAAAGGGATTTTTGGATCTTCAGAAGCCGACTGAAAGATTTGCAAGAAACAAGTTGTACATATTTCTTAATAAAGGTTGCGTTTTTTTTCAGGCGCGTAGTGGAAGTTTAGCCTAGGGGGGGTGCCGAATTTTTTTTTGTGTGTGCACTCCCCAAAAGGTTGATGCTTACCCCCCTAAAAAACCTGTATTAAGAAGAAATAAAGTTTAAAATCTATATTAATCTACACCTGAAGGCTGAGTTTTAGTCATCTAACCATAAAATACTGTAAATGAAATTAAGGTACAAGAAAGAATAGAAAAATAATCATAAATTGGACAAATTGTGACATTGCTGATTGATAAGTAAAGTAAAAAAATTCAATATATATATATATGTAAGTTTACTGTATAATAAGTTAGAGCCTGCCTCTGGCTCTAGGGGGGGGGACCTAGGCGGTTCATTTCAAGGGGGGCACAGAGGTACCAGCCCCCCCCCCTTCACTACGCGCCTGCGTTTTTTTGTTTTGTTTCAAGAATTGCGATTGAGCATATAAAAAGCAGAAAATAGAACATAGGAATTAGCTTGCAGTTGGGCCGTACATGGGATTTAAATACTTGAATTTCAATGTGATTAATGTCGAACAAGATTATGATTACATGTATGAAAATCTCATTATTTTTAATTATGCTGTTTATTTCTAGGCGAAAATTGCAGCCTCTAATTATTATCTTGGCAATATGCTACAGAGCGTCCCATATCATATTAGATTATCTCCAATTTTTAACGCCAAAATAAGCAAATTTAACTAAAAAATCTATCATTTTCTGCAAAAAAAAATTCTACTAACCTTATTAAATTTTTTGAAATGATTCATTCTTCTTAAATTTTCTAATTTATCCCCCAAATTGTAATTTAGACCCATTGACGCGGTCTAATTTGATGTGGGACACCCTGTATAAACATGTTAACTAGACAAACTCGAGTCGAGGAGCATGGAGCATGTAAGGTCTGACGGAAGCATGTAATTTGCGCAAAATTCTACTCAAAAGTGTACTAAAAAAGTCTACATTGTAGATGGGAAAATGTAACTGACCCCGCTATAATTTCTTAAACATCTGCGTAGTCGTTTTCAATGTATTTACAATTGTTGGAACCTGATCTTCGAAGTTCAAGCGACACTTAAAAATTAAATATTAATATCTTTAGGCTATCAAATTTCATATCAAACTAAGTTCAATTTGAGATGAAGAAAAATAATGCTTTCACTCATAAAATCTAATTAGCGGAAACTTTTATTTTGTTTTACAAATAATCAGAGTTTTAAAACTGTCCTAATGCATAGTGAAAGTTGTGGAAAAGAGTTTAAAAACACAACATTAGAAATTATTACGCCTCCCGTATTTGAAAGTTTTCTCCATGGACATGTTCTCCCGCGGATATTTAAAAAAAACTCATATGCAATGTATACATTGAATAAATCAAAAAATGTATAGGTTAAAATTAATTTAGAACTTAATTTTTTAATAAAACCTAATTTTCAAATACCAAATATAAGTTTTCAAATTGTATGTTATTACAAGTTTTTGTTTATCAAATCAATTCTCGGTGCTATTGATGGGCCGTAGATCCCGCAACAAATTCTGAAAGAACAAAAGATCTTTGCCGCAACACTTTATATCATAACAACAGAAAAATGCCGGATGTTTACATTCAAAAACAAAACAAGTAAAGAGCTTGAAAAAGTAACAAATTGCAATAGTTTTTTTTGTAAAAAATATGTTCAGATAATTTTTATTGTTCAATGGATTTAATGTCATCCTTTGAATATCGTTATTTTCTTTGTTTGACCGAATCGGTTTTTTATCCCTTGTATTGTGTATGTAGTACGTATTATAAAACAAGAATGAGTTTCAGCGTAATGTGAATGACTGAGTATGGAGATATCAGATTGTAGTGAAACAAAGAAGCGTAAATTATCTTCTACTGATGATAATATTGAACAGAGCATTGGGGATCTGTCTCAGACAACTTTAGGTACAGGTTTATCGCTACTTTATATTAATCAGTAGGAAAGGGTATATTCCTAGAGAACGATTTTTGGACCCCCATCCCCNTATGAGGGGGTGGGGGCAAAAATATTTTTCTAGGAAATTATCTGTAATTTCGTGTTGATTGATGTAACAATTAAATGATTAGTTACTGAAGAAAGAAGTATCGAAGAAGGCTCTCAACCTGGACCTTCACAAGACACTAAAGGTTTAATGTTTTTAATCCAATAAACCCATTCCTTCCTTAATGTTTTTGTTTTTTAATAACAACTAACTAAATTTGAGCACAAGCAAATTGTTCTCATTTTATCAAAATAATTTCATATCATTTAATCTTATCTTCTCCTCCAAAAATAATTACAGAAAGATATCTTATCCTTTATGATCAACTTAAAAATGACTTTTAATCAAAATCCTCAATCATTTAGATGACGACAACGTATCTGTAATCAGTGGACTCTCCGATATGTCGGGGAAAGGATGGAAGCCCGACATGTCGGTAAGATACTTTTACAACCTATTAAATTCTGTGAGCCCTTGCTTATAATTGTATCTAATCTATTCATGGGTATTATTGAATTAATCTTTCCTCCTTTCACCTTAATTTTCTCCCTGGTTAGTTATTCAGGAGTATTTATTGCTGACTTTTGGAATTTTTGAGAAGGAAAATAATATTTGTTTATATATTTATCAGGAATATCAGGAAAAAGATATATTCATATATTATAGTATTTGAAAGATAATGTTGATTTAATTGTTTAATGACAGGGTAAAGTTGGTTGGCTGCACCGAGCAATGTCCCGAGGAACAGATCCTAGAGAAATTGTTTCGAATCTCTTTAAGGCAAGATAACTGTTAATATTTTATTAACTTCGATTCATAAATCTCAATATTATCATAAAATAAATTGCTAAATTTTTTTTCTTTTTAATATTGCCCCATACCCCTTCCCCCTAAAAATGTACAACACTGAAATGTGTTTCATATGCGATCAATGTTGCCTGGAATTAATGTTAACTTTTGTTTGTCCCATGAAGGAGTCTGGTATGCTGAACACTATGGATGACCTGACTATATGGAAGGTAAATACAAACAAGAGCAACAAATAGTTATATTAAAATCTCTTAGTATACAATACTTATATTCCTCCTATACAAAGACACTTAACAACTTTATTTCTTGATCCACATTGTGACACCATCCTTAGTATACTTGTCGGTAATTCCTTTGAGAACGATTTTTGGACCCCCCTTATCAATTTTGTACATGCATCTCTTATTTAACACACGGATAAAGTTCGTCATGTGGACCCAGCGCCTGGCCTCCTATCCTGTCCTAGCCGTGGCGCTCAGCCCCATATGCCTGTCCTATTCGAAGCGCTCTTCTCCGTATGCCTTTTCTAGACGCAGCGCTCGGCCCAGAAAGTGTCTTAATCTAACCTAACCCTAAACATATACTAATTTTGTAGAAATTGAAGGTCTGCCCTGGCCGCAGCGCTCGACCCCTAGCCTGTCATAGCCTCAGCGCTCGGTCCAGAAATTGTCCTAACCTAACCTGATTCTGAAATAATACAAAAAAAACGTATTTTTTGTCGAAAATAGTTAAAATCTAGGTCATGTTAAAATTGATAGGAGGGGGACAGACCATAAGACAGACCCTACTTGATAGTATATCATGATTTTAGATTTTGTTCAATATGTTTTCTCAGCCTCCCAGACGTGAGAAACTCAAAGATTTTAATACATTAGAAGATGTTGCAAGGTAAACCCGTAAATTCAATAAAAGGATACTTGCAAAATTTTTTGGAAAAAAGTTTCGGAATGTTTGAAATTTTAGGCAAATACAACTTATAAAGTTGCTTCAAAATCAAATTTTTTGTTGAACAATCGATCTTAATATTAAGGTGCATAAAACAAGCGAAGAATATTTTGGTCTTAACGGGAGCAGGCGTATCTGTGAGGTAAGAAAAGATTCGGGGGGGGGGGGGGGCCCCCTAGATTGGGGCAACACAAATCTCCAGGGGGCAGAGTATTTTTTTGAGCCCCCCCCCTGGACCACCCCTAAAAATTTATCAAAAAGTAGTAATTTCCAATTTCTTATTTATTATCACAATTCGTAACAAAGGACCTTACTTCCCTCACTAGTCCTCTGGAGTTTGTTAATAATAGAGATAAATGGTGCTAAATTTGCACCTAAATTCTAATCCATAAGGGACAGACAAATTTATTTTCACTTTCACTGAACCTTTTGGGTTTCATTTTACAAAAACGACAAAAATGATCTTTAATTATTTTAAACCATATCCTTTAGAAAATGTCTTCAATAGCTTAAGGATCCAAAATGCAACATTTTTATTAAAAGGGGCGCCTAGAAAATCAATTTCACTGAAGAACCCACTCTTAGATTTCATTTGTCAAAAAGTAAGATAATAATAATTTTAGATTATTTGAAACCATAACATCCTTTATGAAATGTCTTCAATAGCTTAAAGATCCGAAATAAAACATTTTTATTGAAAGGAGTGCCAAGAAATCTAATATTTCTGGACACCCCCCTCTTGGATTTTATTTGACAAAAACGACTAAAATTGTGATATTTTAGAAGTACATTTATTGCTTCTAGATATAATTACATATTAAATAAAGAGTGTATAAAAGGAGAGGAAGTTGAGTAGGTCTTCTCTGGTTCCAGGATCTGACACTACTGATTAGCGGATTTCATAATTCTCTTTTGGGGATTTCATCCTCTACAATATCTAATTATTTTAAACCATATCCTTTAGGAAGTGCATTCAATAGCTTAAAGATCCAAAATGCACCATTTTTATCAAAAGGGGCGCCTATAAAATCAATTTAACTAAAAGATATATTGGAAAAACAATATTTATATATATAAATACCTGTTTTGGCCCACACACACACCTTTTCTACGCCTCTGATCAAGAAAAAAATGGTTAAAAAATTTTTCTGTCTCTTATGGATTAAAAGAAAATATGTGCTATGTTAGCACCATTTATCTTTGTTATTACAAGAGTTATTACAAACTTCAGGAGACTAGTGAGGTCCTTTTCCATAATAAACAATTTTCTCAGATCACATTGTTTGACTGTATATAATATATATTCAATTTTGAGACCTTCCAGACCTCTGATATTTGAACTTGTTAAAGTTCAATATAAATCATATCATATTAACTTTTATACATATCTAATCAAAGGTAATAATGTTGGTGGTTATCAATTCTTTTTTGAGTTCTTACTAATAATTTAATAAATCCTTTTTATTACATGTTTAATGAATTTTTACAGTGATAACCAGAAAATTCTGAAATAGGAAATGTTTTTTAAACTCAAGTTAGGACATAGCAATATTAGTTCATTGAACATTAGACATAGCAATTGTACAGTGTAAATATACCATTTTCACTTAACTAGTGTTTTGCTAAGTTACTTGTAAAAATATTCGCTTGGTAACAAAACGACTAAACCATATTAGATTTGAAATTGATTTATTAAACTTAGAAATTCTTTAAATCAATTCTTATGTTTTTAGTTGTGGAATTCCAGATTTCCGGTCAAAGGACGGTGTGTACTCCAGGTACAGTTTAGTAAAGGATATTCTATAAAATTATAACTTTGTTTGACTTTAAGAATCAAATTCGTAAATAAGAAAAGAATGAAACTAGATAAAAAATCACAAAACATGATTTGTGTAGGCTAGCTGTAGACTTTCCTGATCTTCCGGATCCTCAGGTAATCACCCCATCGTCAAGAAATTGCATGTGTAGCCTCCCCCCCCCCCTCGCCAAAATGTGTCATGTTCACCCCCCCACCTCCCAGCCTTTTGGAAAGACCTGTATTTCTAGCTGGAGTGCCCGGCGTAGCCAAGGTTTATATTATTATTCTTCGTCAGAGTTACTCCCGCCGTCAACCCGCGCTTGGTATTAAATCAAGATCAAGGGGACGATCTGCTCTAAATGCCACACATGGACACAAGCCTAGCTATACAACAAGCTATATATTGCTCCCAAATTAATGGAGACGATCCTACCTGTTTATAAAGGCAGGGTTTCAGGGTTACTCTCTCTCAGTAAACTTTACGTAGTTAATCTATAAACTGACTTTATTTAAATTTATGATGTCGAAAGTTATCGTGAATTGACTTAATTACAATTCCCACGTCGTTATTTACATCACATGATTTAGAATTTAAGACAATCATATTTCATATTTAATGCACAGTTAAAGTTTATTCATATTTATAAGATTAGCGAGAATAGATATAATGCAGTTAAGCTATCTTAACACCTATTTACAGCTTAATTTAAGTATATTACATGATGTAATCTAATCATGCTACTTATTCAATTGAAACGCAGTTTCAATGAATAATGTCATTATGTATAGGTCTACAACATAAATTGTTAATAATGTAATGTACAACGTGCTGGAGTTTTACAGAATATCATGTTTACACAATATTTGCTTCATATATACTATAAAGGGTGGATTAAAAGAGTTGGCGGGTTGAATTTGGGCCTCCATGTTTTAGAAAAATTCAACCATACCTTTTTCCTGTTTTACTTAATGATTTTTGTGCAAAGGGAATATGTACACATTAAAATAGACTGCCCAGTAAACTCTTTGCAACTGCAACCTGGATTTGAAAAAATATGTTTGTGATCGTCTTGGTTTCTGCAAAAGATTGATTCACCAGACCTCCGAGGACTCGAAGCAAGTTTTTTACTGACAAGCCTCCTTTTCAACTGTTCCATCCTCCCAACCTCAAAAATTATGTTATTTGGACCGTTAGTGATGTTCCATAATGTATTTAACCTCACATTTTTATTAAAAAATATCTATATATATATATCTATTTATAATCAAGTTGATTTATATTAAAGTTGTAATATCTGTTTGTCTGTCTGTTTATTTGTTTGTTCAATCATAACTCAGAAACCCCTGGGTAAACGTTGGGAGTAACCATGAGCGCTGGGTTCTCAAGCTAGTATGTATATATTTTATTATATACAGAAATAAGCTTTAAAAGTATATTTTATATTGGTTAACTATTCAGGCAATGTTTGACATTCAGTACTTCAGAAAGGACCCAAGACCGTTCTTTAAGTTTGCTAAAGAAATATATCCAGGTGAAACAAACTCAATTTTTGAAAAGGCTCGAATTCCAAATATATTTATTTCAGGTCAGTTTAGTCCCTCTCCCTGTCACAGGTTCATATACTGCTTAGAGAAGGCTGGGAAATTACTGAGAAACTATACTCAGAACATAGATACATTAGAACAGGTAAATGTTCAGTCAGGGAATCGTTATATTTTTATTCTTAATCCTCTTATTTTGTAGTAACCGTTGAACTGTACCATTAGTAATTGAGAAATTAAATGAATTCATTTTGATTGTAAAATTCGACCCTTCAGAAGCCACACAAATATCTATTGTTAAAATTCTTAAAATAATTTTTTAAATATAAAAATTAAAAGTGCAAACCCCAAAAAATAATTTAATGTTTTATAGTGTGACTTCACTGAATGATATTAATCATAATAATCATATTTTAGGTTGCTGGTATATCTAAGATAGTTCAGTGTCATGGATCCTTTGCTACTGCATCTTGTACTATCTGTAAGGTCAAAGTATCTGCTGAGCTGGTCAGGTAAGTCACAACCTGACTGTCAAGATGATTTCTAGAAGAGATCTCCGATTCACAAACTCACCATTTAACCCTCGCCTGAAGAAAATTTTGCAGATATCCACGTTTTTCAATCTTGAAGTATTAAATTCTGACAAATTTCTATTGTTGATTCTCTATAAAAGTGACTTGCGGATTTATGTACCACTTCCGATTTGATACTTCTCCATTGCTTAGGATCCATTTAATTTTGATGCAAATCTGGATCCGGATCCTGGATCCGCACTGGGAAAAATGGATCCGGATCTGGGTCATTTCTTTAAGATTTGCAGAATTTTTTTAACAAAAATAATTTTCAAATTTTTTGTTTTATTTTTTTTCGCTTAATATTAATCCAAAACATGATGAACCATTCAGAAATGAGGAAATTTTTATTTTCTCTTTTTTTTTAAGTTCAGAGTTGGGTTTTAGGAGTAAAAAAGTTGTTTTTGCAGTTTTTGGTTGATATTTTACCCTTTGGATCCGGATCCGTGGATCCGCATATTTTCGCGGATCCGGATTCGGATCCAGGAAGCCAAAATCTTGCGGATCCAATGGATCCGGATCCTAAGCACTGCTTCTCCTCCTCAATATTACTCAGATAAGGGTGTACATGTTGCCTTTGTGAATCGGGCGTGCAGGTGTTTGAATATCCTTTCATCCTCTCGTCTATTTAGTTTTCATCCTTTCCGACCCTCCTCTCTGTTCTTTTCAGTCTCTTATTCTTACAGCATTTGTTCTTTCATCAATGTATCTATTTAATTTAATGTATCTTTCTATTTGGGTTTCCTTTCAGACCTTAAAGGGACTGTAAGCGTTAATTCATTTGACCTTTCATACAAAAATGGCAATTCCCGCTTCACAATGGTATTAAAGCTTTGTCTGATCAAGTCTTTTTTCCCATTGATCAATGGTTTTGTTTCATTAAACTTTCTATTTTCATTTGCGGTTTCTCTACGAAAATGGCCTGCGCATTTCTTGTCCATAAGAAGCAATGGAGAAGTTCACAGAAATAAGGTTACGAGGTTAACTTTGTAAATAGGACATTGCCATTTTTAAATGGAAGGTCACTTAAAATTACGTTGACAGTCACTTTAAGTGTTTATGTTTATCTAATCTTCCTGCCCGTGGTATTTGTTGTAATTTTTGGAATTTTTTTTAGAGAAGATATAATGAAACAGAAGATTCCACTCTGTCCGAAATGTCCTACTCCAGATCTACAGGTGAATTATTTTTCATTTTTAAATAAAAAACTGAATTTCAATATATTTACCAGTAACATATTATTTCCTAATAGACTTCTAAAAATCATTTTTCTTGCAAACGTGTCTCCGATTAAATGGGTTTTTTTTTGGCAGGAATTCGAGATTGTTCTGAGAAGTATTAAAATGCTTAAATTCGTTTTCAAATTTATTTTAAAAGCTCGAAAATTATAATTACTATTAAACATGTTATAATACTGTATTATAATTTTCAGGATATTCTGTCAAGCTTGTCTAAAGCCAAAGAGGAAACAACTGAACCTGATCCGTCCTCCCTGTCCCCCACCTCCTCACCCTCCTCCTCAGCTCTACCCAATAACAACACCGTCCCCCCTCAACTCAAACCTGGAGAGCTTAACGCTAAACCTGGTGCTGCTGACCCTGGGATAGTTATTGACGATGTTCGCATGCCCAGCCTTGATCCTGTTTCTCCCTTCACTAGTGTACCCATTATGAAACCTGATATCGTCTTCTTCGGAGAGGTAAAGAAATTTTTACAATTTTAGGGGGATTTTGGTTTGTAAAATTTTGAAGAAAAAATGACAAGTTTTCCCGCCATTTTGATAATTTGTACCATTTATTAGTTATCTCTTAAATCAGTTTTTCCCTCCCTACTTCAGTAATTAAAAAAACCTAAAAATTATTTCAGTCCGTTTACTCATCCCTTCAAATCTTGACGGGGAAGGGTAATGATTATTGACAAGGAGTTTTCAACCAAATATTATTAAAATTATTATTATTTCTGACATTCAACCTACAGTCAAAGTTTCATGTTTTGTAGGCTATAATATATTCCTGAATTAATTATAACTTGAATTGTATAAAGTTTTCAAAATATTTGTCAAGACTAGATGAAGTTGTAAATTGATCATCAATTAATGTAATTCTAATTCATATTTTCCTCGACATAGTGCATTCTTAGTGAATTCCACTGCTCATCGGTTCTGACTATTTTATCGAAGATTCTATTTATCATTTTTACGATTCAAACTATATAGTCTAAGTATTATGTCCTGTTACGATGAGCTCCAGGGTCGAGATCCTGACGACTCAGAAGATCATAACTTATTGAAATCAAGGGTTATATTATAATATTAGCTTGCAGGCACGTGCAGAGGGCGAGGGGACTGCCCCCATGTGATTTATGGGCAAAGGTTAAAATCAGTTGTGGTGGGTGAAAAATGAGCCTGCCTTCATCTTCAAAGCGGTGTTATCCCCTAAAAGTAGTTGAAGCCATTTGTTTTCAAATTTTACCTTTGTATTTCCTTTTTATCTAACCCCCCCCCCCCTCCCCCCTAATGGATGAACAATTATAGCTATATTTATTAAAAGTATTTTGGCATGTCTTCCCGCAACCCCCATGAAGGTCAGGTAGAGATTACATTAGTAGAATATTAAGGGAGAATAAAGAGGAAGGAGGAATGATAGTCTTCAGAGACTACTCAGGACTTTCGAGAGTAATACAGAACTATGCAGAGGGATACATTATAATATATAGTCCTTGAATTTGAACTACAATGAGCTACATAGGGGACATATAGAAGACTTCTTATAAAATAACAGCATTTTTAAGGCCACGGGTGGAGGGGGCAAAAAATCGCCTAGGGAAAGAGCAAAAGCTTCGCGTGAAAAATTGCCCCCCCCCCCTGCACTGCCTAAAATCCAGTGTACGAGCCTGTTAGCTTGCCTTAAAACTAAAAGGGACTTTCTGCGAAAAACGTGACTTTCATTTTAAAGAGTTACATTTTCGATTCACAATTTTTTGAAAGCGTCATTTTGGTAACTGTGAGGTTGACATCGTTGTTGTATTCTTATTCTAAAAGAGAAAAATTCTGTTAATTTAATTCATCATCTCTGCTGCTTAAATCCAAAACTAATTATTACAGAGAAACCTCGGTTGGAAAGTATCATTTTTTATGGAACAACTGGAATATCTACATAATTTTTGTCCAGACAAAGCTTAAAAGGCTACCGTTACTTACTTGAAATTACGTCGACAGTCTTTGTAAGGATATTTTTAGCTTACGTTTTCTGCTTTAGGGTCTCTCTGACGAGTTTCACACTGCTATATCCAAGGACAAGGAAAAGGCCGATCTTCTTATCGTCATAGGATCAAGTCTCAAGGTGAAATATTCGGCCATCAGTCGATAAAACCCAAAGTTTTAATGTTAAAATCTAAATTTTATCTCTGTTTTTTCTTACTTTATTGATAGATAGTATATTTTACATTTAGGTGCGCCCTGTTGCCTTAATACCTTCATCTATACCTGAAACTGTGCCTCAGATACTTATCAACAGGTAAACAGAGATTTGATTTTTGTGGATCCATTTTATTTTTGTTTTATTTTTATTTTTCATCCATGATAAATCCTTAGAAAATAATCCTGAATTCCTGATCTAACCCCGATAGTTCTCAACTTTATAATTCAATTTGTGATATTTTATTTGAAATATTTAAAAAATGTGTATTTTTAAATTTTATTTTAGATTTTTGCGTGTCATCTAACTTAATCCCGATCAGAAACTCGGGATTTTTAGCCTGGCTCAATATTTTTTAAAATAAGTTTTCCTAAATTTGTAAATGAGACTCATTTTCTCATCTCATCATACAACCTTAGGAATATTGGTCAAATTATTGGATATTTCGTTCAATTTTATTTTTCTTGCAGGATTTTGAGTTTAATTTTGCTTATGTTTGTGATACATAATTAATTTAAATTTTAGAGAGAGATTATCACATTTAACCTTTGATGTCGAACTTCTTGGAGATTGTGATACAATCATCAACCAGCTCTGCCACATGTTAGTAAAAATATATTTTCAAACAGGTTTTTTTGCACTTTCCAACGTTTTTAAATACAATGTTTGTTTTTCTGTTTTTTTTTTTAAGAATCTTGATAAACCGTAAAAATATTAAATTCTATATGTATTTAACCTCAAAAGATTGTTTTTATTGGAAAGCTAAATTAATTCCCTTGAAAATTATAAGAGTATTTGTTAAAGGTTGGAAGGAGACTGGTCTCATCCCATCCATCAGCCTCCTCTTAAACAAATTCAAAACTTTGACCTTAGTGGCTCTATGGAGGATTCAGATAACCAGGAGGACTCTAAGTCTAGCACGGAGCTGGATGTCTCAGCGACAGAGACAACCGAAGACCTGGAAACGAATGAAAAGACTGAGTCTGCAGTTTTGAGAGAAGGACCTGGAGATGGAGATAAAATGGAACCCGGAAATTGTCTGGAAACTATAACTGAAAAAAGTGTAAACGTAGCTGAGAGTAGCGCGACAGGAACTGATCAAAGCGTAACTGGAACTGATAGACGCGGAACTATGACTGAGAAAAGCACAATTGGAATGGAGAAACATGTAGCTAGAGTCGAGAATGAAGATGATGATGATGAGAATAGTCTGGATCGTACAAGAGAAAGTGAGGAGTGGAAACCGAAACCAAGTCTCTCAGAGTCTCTTCCTGAGGGACGATTTCTCTTCATCCCTCCTAACAGGTTAGACATTGTTTTCCGCGTTATCTATTTTTCAACCGGTTTCTTTTTCTTTATGTCAAACCTCTGTAAAAACCATCTCTTATTGTTCTATGTTTAGGGGGGGGGGGGGTGAACCTAAGGATGACAGAAACGTAATTTTTCTTCTTCTTTAATCTTAAAATCTGGACTGGAGCGTGAACCCTCTTCTGTTGTTATGATTTGGTAGGTTATAGGAAAGACTGTAAGACTCTAAATTCTAATACGTCTGAAAATTTCGAGTTTTTAAGAACATTTTTACCAAATTCTTGGCATTTTATTTTTGTTTAACAAATTTTGTTTATTGTAAATTTTAAGCCACTTAAGACTTTTCTTTTGTTCTAGGTATGTGTTCAGTGGGGCAGAGGTTCAACCCGAAGATTTATCAGATAACGAGGAGTATGACGAGGATGATGATGATGAAGAAGATCTCGAGGAAGAAGGTGAATGTGAGGAAAAGGAAGATGAGAATGAAGAAGATGATTCTAAGAGCGAGCCAGATGATGAGCATGACAAAGAAAATAAGCAGGTTTGAGTCATGAGGGTTTTATAGGGTCAAGTGTTGTTTTCTTGCCAAATAAAAGTCATTTTCACAAAAACTGGGTCTTCTTTGTAGTCGTTGCATGGCTAAAAGTTGGTCGAGTGACTACTTACTTTAGAAATTGCCCAATCGAATGTAATTTTGCACTCTTACTTTTATCAGACTGAAAAACCAGGACATGGAATGAACTTGAACATCCAATTCACTACTGGAGTCTAATGCCATCACTACCCCCTGTGTTATGATTAATTTGACTGTTCCGCCGTTTTTTGTTTGTTTTTAAAGTTCGGCATATTAAAAAATACTTACCATTTTGCATACACGGTGTAATTTTGACTTTTCACCTTTTTTTTCTCAATTTTTTTTGTGATTGAATTGCTATGCTTTTAAACCAGTGTTCGATGGAAGCTAGGGTGGTAGATAGGAATTAATTAATTTTCATCACCTTTTTTCCAGACTGTTGAAGCTGAAACGAATTTGGTTGAAAACGAAACTGGGAATCATTAAAAGAAGAAAATATGCTAAGATTCTGGACTGTTCTGAACTAAATTAAGCTTTAGTAGTGTGGCAGGGGTTAAGCCGAAGCTCATTTATAACAGAGATCTTTGATTATTTTAGTTTCTGACTTATTCGAATGAACTATGCAAACTATAAACTTAAGTATACAAAAATATTTAGTACAAACACTAAAGAGAAAATTATAGTATATTTAATTATATTAAAGTTTGAAACTTAACGGATCGCTGACGATTAAAAATAATATCTGACATTTTAAGAGCGCTTTTTTTTCTTATAAAAGGGAGATTATTGTTTTATATAGATTTTGGGAAATTTATTCCCCTTTTTTTAGAAGATTTTTTATCAAAGGGATTCGATCAGTGCTTATTTTACTAGAAGGCTGAAAGTAATTTTGTTTGATTAAATTGAATTTTTTCTTAAATTTTAACACTTTTGTTTCTAATCACTTCTTTAAATATACACCAAAATTGGATTTATAGAGTGTGCACTTTTGAAGTTTATACATATATATAGAATGTTGTAAATTCGCGAAGACTGCAAATGAATCCCGTTTTACCATTGCCCCATCTCCCCCACAACAATTTAACGCCTTTTCCAAGTGACCTTATTTTTTTTAACACCATGTGAATGGATTACTCGACAATTTTGTCAAAAATTTCACGGAAATTTGGACTTTTTTCAATTTTGTTTTATAATATTTAAAGATTTTTCTATTGTTTGATTTTGTCTAAAATAATTGGGATCAACCAAGCTCCCCTCTCCCTCCTCTAAGATAATTAATCTACTTGAGTAAACAAATTTACTTTTGATTGCTTACTGTCAGTGCAGTGCAGATCCGAATCTAAACAGTCTAGAGTGTCTTAAATCATTATGAAAATAAATATAAAGGTGTCTTTATATAAATAGCTTTCGCCAATTTCCTTATTCCTTAACTTAAAACAAGGCTTAAATTAACTTGAATTTTGAGACTTTTGACCTAGATTCGTCTTTTCGGCTTAAGGAACGTAAACACTGTCAGTGTCACGTAAATTAATTCCGTCCATTGTGGTTCACCTGTACACTGCACTTATCTCAGAGCTGGGAATTTAAGCAAGTATCGTTGAAAGAAACTCCCTAGTTTTCTTTTTGGGGGTCTAAATTTGCGTAGATGTTTTTTAGAAAAAAGAAAACAAAAAAAGAATATAAAAAAACACATGAAATGATATTTCTTAAATAAAAATATTGCTATCTTAAAAACTGCCTGACCCCATTCATTAAACTGGGTTTCCGATACTGCGTTTCATTACGATACTCTGTCTTAAGTTTTGGGCTCTGGCTGTGTGGTTTTGTTGAGTCATTCTGTACTTGGTATTCAGGGCACACTGTACTCCAACATAAATCGAAACTTTTTACTGTATAAAATTAAGTACAACACTTGGTACCAAAACTTTAAAGATTTAGAAAGTTAACAAATATATATTTTGCAGAATACACAATGGCAGATGTTACAGAAGAAGATATTGTGAAAATGCGTTTACTTTTTGACGGAGATGGATTAGGTAGGACTTTTTTATATTTAGATAGATAGATAGATAGATAGATAGATATTTCGGCTAACATTATAATAAATACATTTTACATTTTACATTTTATAATTTTTTATTAAACAATTATGAGCCAGGGCTACAGCCTAACCATTTCTGGTTGTTTTAATTGGCTGGCCCTCCAAAGTTTTATAGATACATTTTATTTTTTAAAATTAACAAATAACGAATACATTACACAATTCACAAAGTAATTTAAAAAAAGGGGAAAAAAGAAGGATGGGTGAATAGCAAAGTGAAAAAGGGAAGAGAAGGAGAAACCCCAGCACTAAAAAATCCAATTTTTGTAGATAATATGTTACAGAGTGGTTTACAAGATTTTCAAATAACATGAGTAGCAGTTCCTGTTTTTACATTTAAATTCCTTATATTTAGAAGCCAGATATATTTTCATATTCGTTTTGAAAATAAGTACTGATAATGAACATTTAATATTCATTGGAACACTATTCCAAATTCTCGTGAGAAATATTTTTGGAAAAGGTAAGATATGTGTTTCTTATTAATTCCAATTTAAAAAGTTGTGTCCTATTAGGTTCTACAAATGGAGCAAACATTCCATTAAAAGACGAAGGAAGTTTTTCTTTTATATATTTATACATAAAAGTAGAAGCATTATGATGAGAAAAAAACTGAGTAAATCAGTTTTATTTTGGTTTTATTTTATGGTTATATATATTTTTCAAAACGGAGGGGGGATGACTTTTTAACACAATATTTCCCCCCGTATTATATTTAGTTTATCTTGTTTTGCTCAGGAGACGAAAGACGAATGAATATGCTGCTGAGGAACCTGATAAAGTTTGCAAATGTAGAAAATGAAACAGATAAATTCCACGAGGTAACGTAATCCGATTTTACCATTTTTAAACTAATCAAATTAAATCATTTTTATTTTTGGTTTTATTTCAGGGTTATATATTTTTTATGGGGGGGGGGGGGAATGACTTTTTAAGAGAAAATATCCCCCGTTTAACATTTAGTCTTCTTTGATTTACTTATTCAATCTTTCAATTTTAGTTTCCTAAATTGGCAAGATTAAATGTGGGGTTGGACGTATATGTTGTCTGTGTTTTTTTATGAGCTACTTTCCCTTTCCCATCACATAAAAAATTAGTGATTTTTTGCATTTTTTAAAAATGGTATATTGTTGTAGACCCAGTATCAGCGGATGCTTGGACAGATTACAGGGTTAGAGTCGAGTATGTCTAGATCTAGTGTCATCACTAATATGAACAGGGTAATCATTTTTTATTATTTATTAAAGGTTTTATCACAATAACTAAGTTCCACTTTGAAAGGAAAATGGTGCAAATATGTTACCAATAAAAAATCAAAAATCTTGAGTTCCGTAAATAACATTTAGAATTAACGAGAAACATTCTCGATTTACAGCTAAACCTATAAAGCGTTTACTTTTCTATCTTAATAAATAAACTCTGTCGATTTTCTTCCTTCGCTTAGCTTTAAAAGTCCGGTTGTTACTCTAGAAGTTAACCCAAAAGGTATTTATATATTTAAAATAGTTATCTCTATTTGGGAACATAGCTCATGAACCTTTAAACCGATTTGCCTCAAATTTGATTTTGGGAACACTGTAGAACCACGGTAATGTTATTAGCTTTGTTTAAGAATTCTGAAAGGAGGGTTGAGTTTTATGGAGAAAATATAGCTGGGTTCCTCTCGAAAAATTTTGCTTTGACAAAGGTTGAAGGGTTTTGTTTAAATGGGGAATTACTTTAGATAACTTACACTGTCTCTTTAAGAAGAAGAATTAAATATTTTTAAAGGACGAGGAGAGGAACTATATCGACCTGGAGAAGAAAATTGAGCAGGGGATAGAGGAGGCTAGGACGGAAATAGAGGTCAGTCAATCACTACTTTATAATATTCAGCATATATTTTCCGGGAAAATTAAAAATCTTCATCGTTGAAAAAAGTTGAAAAACTGTTCAACTACTGTCAATTCTCCATAGTTTTTCCCTCAGATTACCTTTGAATAAGTTATTCGATTTTGGTCCAGATCAAGATCTTGGATTTGTCTTGGTAGAATTGACCCAGTTCGGTTAGCCCATGGATACGTTTCGGCGGCTAGGAGCGCCGACCCCTATTTCATTGAATGATGGGTTGTCCTTTAATAATAATAATAATCAATATTTCTTATTGAAAAAAATATCGGAAGTTCCTTTGGTTTTGGTTTATTTTTTGCTTTGATTTTGAATATGTCTTGTAAATATTGATCCGGATAATCAATATTTATTTTATTAAAATTTTACCGAAAGTTTTTTCTTTTTCTTTGCTTTTTTTTGCTTTAAACTTGAGATAATGGTTGTTTAATTAATATTTCAATGAGATTGGATATTAAGTGTGTCGAGAAGAATTTACTTGAATAGAGATTTTAACTAAATTTTATATTACTTTTTCTCCGACGTTTCTGACTATAATAATTTTGTATTCGATTTTTTACTAATTATTTAATTCTTTAACTAAATATTTCCAGGAAACAAAGCTTGAGCTTGAGGAAGCTAAACAAATCCGCAAAAACAGATTAGAGTATGATGAGCTTGGAAAGGTATAATTTGTTGAAGTTTTGACCAAAATTAAAATGCATTATTAATTTACATCATGAAATATTTCAAGAGATGGTTCCTTTTCAGGAGGGTAATGAGGTTGGTGGGAGGGGAGGGGGGGTCAATGAAACATTTAATAAGAAAAATAACATTATCAAACATTTAGTGTCTTGCTTGCGATTAGTGCAAAGATTTAATTATGTCTAGATAATCCTGGAGCATCCTGAGCGAGGGAGTTCTATGGAGCGGATCAAAACTATCCAAGACGAGCAGGAGAACCTGCGCATGCGTGAGAAACAGCTTGAGGAAAAGCTAGAGCAGCGTCGTAAACAGTTTCATGTTCTCATCTCCAATATTCATCAGCTACAGGTAAAATAATTTATGTTGTTTCTTGGATTTCATTATTATGGAGCCGATTTGATTGTTCCAGTAAAGTTCTTGTGATTTGATTTTTGTTAAATCGTCATTTGAAAACTGATAAATTAACATCAGGCTTTTGAAGATTTCATTTATTTGCACAGAACACGAAACTTTGGTTATAAATATGAATAAAAGTATAAATTAATGATGATAATTAAAATATCAAGTTTATTTTGTCAACTAATTAAAAAATAATTTAATGCTGAATTGGTTGAATAAATGACCTTTTGATTAAGTAGTAAAAATTGGAAAGAATTGTGCCAGTTGATGTTTAAAAAAATCTCGAATTCTCAAATCACTAGAATATCATTTTCCCCCACCAAGGTGGAATTTTTCAAAATACAAACCCCTGGGAATATTTGTTATTTTTAGAGTTTGATCGAGGAAGAAGATGGAGCAGTAATTAACAGTGATGATGAGGATCAAGATCAGGTTTTAAAATGTTTATTTTTAGATCGTGGTTTTTTTTTCCCAAAAATCTGCCCCCCTTTATTTTGTTAAATGTAAAGGATGAGACTTCCGAGACGACTTGTATAATATACTTTGCATGCTTGTCTGTTTGTTTGTTTGTATCCAAGAAACGTCAAAACGGCTGAACTGATCGGGCCCAATTTTTGTGTGGGACCTTGCGTGACCCCAGGAAAGGTTACATTGTATACAAAGAGAACATGTTCACAATTGAAATAGAACATGGGTACGAAGCGATTGATACTTTCACAGTTTTTGCTTGTTTTTCTAAATCATTTAGATTTTTTTTTACTAATACTATATTTAAGGCTAGAAGACGAGCCTCCAGATCTTTTAATAGAGGGTTTCAAATCATCATTAAAGTCGCATTTTGTTAACATCTATCTACTAGCCTAATAACTAAAACGATAATGAGTTTTGGATTTATATCAATCTTAAACATTGTATAGTTTTTCTTGTTTTAGGATGAGATTACTATATTGAACTCCTCACAGGAAAAGCAATAGGGAACGGAACCTTCTTGTGAAGACAGAATATTACGCTGACTATCACAAGCCCAAAAAAAATCCTATGACCACCCGGATATTTTGCTGACCAATGGACCATCTGGAAGTTTGTTTGAACATAGGCATTTCTGTTGAACATCCAGAAATTCCGTGGACCATTAGGAGAGTATCATAAAATCCAGGAAGAAATTGGGAAATTCCTGGGACCATCAGAAAAATCTTCATAAAATGGGAAATTCTGTCGATCATCATAAGATTTTGCTGACCACCAAAAAACTTAAAAATACCAACCATCTTCTTCTACAAACCAGAACAAGATCTTAGTTCTAAAATTTTTGAAATGTATTTCCAATATATTTGTGTTTAAATCACTTCTTTTGCATTTGTTGTACTTTCAGAAGTGAGACAAGATTTTGCTTGATTGATTGATTGATAAATTGCTGAAAATGGAACCAGGGGAGAGGCTAAAGAAGAGGAAGAAGGGAGAAGTCGTGAAGGTATTTGTTTTGAGTTCCTAATTAAACCTGTCAAATCAACTTTTGTTCAAAAAACTCATTTGGTAAATTCTAGACTATAAGTATGATACTAGTGCAGTCTAAATAAGACAAAATTCGTTCTAACCTTTGCTGGTCAAGCAAGCTGGTCTAATCAAACAAGTTAAACTAAAAAAAGTTCGTTCAGTCGCCCTTGAAATTACAGTCCTGGACATTTTCTTTTTCACAATAGTTGCTGAAACCTATAATTCCCTAACTAAAGCATCTTGGCTGCATTTAATCATTTTCAGATTGTCAGATAAAGCATTAATTAAAAGTTTAATCTATTCAACATTTTGAATCTGTTTAACAAGAATTATTCAGGACCGGAAACTGTTCCGGCGTTGTAGGAAATGTGACAACTGCATGAGGTAATTTTAAAACTATATAGCATTTGGCGTTTCCTCCGATTGAAAGCATTTTGCTTGTGTAATGTGTATTGCAAAATCGCAGAATAAGATACATTTAGGTCAAAACTTGAAGTGCAGCTTACGAGCATAAACCATTGAACTATGCTAAGCTAACGTGCCGGTCACCCCAATTTTTTTGGAAGTCCGGTGCGATGGTAGGGGCCTGGTAGTTTTTGAAAGCTAACAGCTGCATGTTGATAGATAGATAGAAGACGACCTCTAAGCAATACGTGTCACGAATGAATCACAATGAATCTTTTCTCATCCATTTCTTTTGGCAACAGAAAAATATGAAAAATATTTAATACTATCGTAAATGATACATATCCTCAGAAGAAGACTGAAAATTTAAAAAATCAATTTTGACCTGTCGGGTGTTTTTTTTTTCTTTTTTCAAGAATATTCGGGTGTTTTTTTTCTTTTTTCGGAGGTATCTTCTCAAACAAAACAGTAAGAGCCGTTTGAAATATAGAGGCTGTCCTTTGGATCTAGTTAAACTTGAAATGGGAAGTTTTTTTTTAAATTATCACTTTGAAAAATGTTTTCGTTAACATGGGCCTAACCTCGATTGTTTTTAGGACAGAATGCGGAGTATGTAAGCACTGTGTGGATATGCCTAAATTCGGAGGTAATATACCTCTTCTATGTATCTAAAAAAAATTTGTGGGGGGGTGGTATCTTTTTAAGCAGTATTAAAGGATAAATCACAAAAAATCTTGATTTTTTTTCCGCTGCCAGCATTTCTTATCATTTATGCCACCACAGTCTACAATGCAATTTCTTGATTTAATATGCTTAAAAGGAGTGTTCGCAAAAAATTAAAGGGGGTATATAGGCTTACGGCAATAAATAATTGCTTTTGATCGCTACTAATCTGTTGCGTTTATAAGGAGAAAATTGTTAATAACGACTTGTACCAAAGAACGAAAGTTGCAACATATAACTCGGATTGTTAAAAAATATCAACTTAATATCAAACAAATGATTTAGATATTAAAACCTATAGTCATAGATTATTTTTCTACGTATTCGTATATAGTTAATATTTCATAATATTTGTTATTTTTTTTTTATACAATGCATTTAAAATGACGTTTTTTCCACTAGGTGTCTCTCTGCCACTTGTAATCATTCAAAGCATCGAGAGCAGAGAAACCTGGCGGCCATTTTTTTCGGCGTCTTAAGTGCATTATAAACCAAACAAATAAAAATTTTTATGAAATATTAACTACTTGTGAATGCGTCGAAAAGTAATCGATGACTAAAGGTTGCAATATCTAAATGATTTGTTTGAAATGAAATTGATTGTTTTACGATCCGAGTCGTATATTGCACCTTTCTCAATTTGTATGGATGCGTTCTTGAGTATAAGTCGTTTTTAACAATTTTCTCCTTAAAGTCTTATCAGATAGAAGTAAAATTAGTAGAGATCAAAAGCGATCATTTTTCGCCTTAAGCCAAATACTCCTTTACATTTTTCGCGAACACTCCCTTTAAAGAAAATAGTTATAAGTGATGGGGCATATGCAATACAACGCTACTCTTATATGTTTGCTGGATCAAGAGTGAATGAGATGACCATTATTTCTCTTAAAATGATTGATTATTTTACTTATTATACATTAAAATTCAACTTGGATATACGCAGGGAGCTATAAGTTGAAGAAGGCCTGCATTGAACGAGAGTGTATTGTTAGCATAAAAAGTAAACAGGTAATTCAATTTTTCCAATTCTTTCTGTTTTTTTATAATGTCAAATCAAAATCCTGTTTCTCTACTCTTTGTTTTTTCCTGATTTGTTTTGCATATTTTGTGGTTTACAGTTCTTCTTTTTCTGATCTTCTGCGTAGTTTATGAATTTATGTAGAATACAATACTTCAAAAAAAATGTTTGCGTTTTTATGTTTTCCTTAATTTACTAATAGAGTGATTGGTGGACTGAATAATTGACGAACTGATTCATTGTGAAGTTTGTAAACTCGTCGGCTGATTAATTAAATGATTGTTAGACTATTTGACTGTAAATATTTTCCACTTATTAACTGTTAAATTATAGACCGTGAACAAATGGTAAACTTATTAATTGTTGGACTTATCTGATAATCTCAGGACCCTGACTTGAAGAAGATATGCCTAGAGGAGAAGAGAGCTGTTCTCAACAGCTCAATGGCAGTACAGTACGCTAACGGCAAAACAGTCATGTACAGGTAAAAAGTAAAGAAACTAGTTCGGAATGTTTTTCTTAGCTTATATTTCTTGCGTAAGAAATTTTTCCTTTGTCTAATTGTTACATAAATAAAAAAAATTTTTGAAGGAGGGATTGAAGAATTTATTATCAAATTATTTGATAATGAGAATCATAAAATTGTGGAACTGGAGTGGAAGAATACATTTAAATAATCTTATACGCATTTGATGTTGTTATTTAGTATAACTTAAAACTATAGTTTGAAAATGAACTTAATTTGAGACTATTGCGTATTCCTATTCCAAAATGGGAATCACCATTTCAGATCAGTTTGTCTACTTAATTTTATTTTGATTTAAGGCATGGTAATCTACAAGAATTTACCATTTTTTCAGTGGGCAAAAGACAGGGGTTCTTAATAACACAACTCACTCAGTTTGATCTGAAAATTTCACTTGATAAGTTGTTGTGATTAAGTATAATTTTACAAATGTTTTTATATTGACTTTTAAAGTGAGATTTGCCTGCAGCATCAAGAGTGTACAAGATAAATTGTTTAATATTTATCTTGCTTTAGATCTGGTGAAACAATGCACAACGGTAAACTGTTAATAATCGATCCGAACCAGAAGAATAAATCAGATCTTGCCAATGGATTTCTACACTCCAAACCAATAACCCTGACCAAACCTACAGCATTGAGAACCAAACAAGTACCTACTCTAAACCAAACTCAACTCATTTATCCTCCGAGCAGACTCCCTCGACCTGAAATAACTACCACGGTATCTGAACCTGTGCCTGAACCTAGACCAGTGCTGGGCGGAGCTGAACCTAGATCTGAAGATCTAAACATTGATGAGTTCGTGAGTCGGTATCTGGAGGACTACTACAATGACAAGGGATTGGGAGAAATTGTCGACCTTTGTATGGGCGAGGCTGATCTTAGGTTTGACGAGGACACTCTGAAACACTCAGAGAATGAGTTTAAATTAAAGGTTGACCACCCAAAACCCGACCTAGGGTTAAACGAGGATGATCTGAAGCTTGAGACGAGTCTCCTGGGTCGGCCAGATCCCGAAGGTCCGTTGAGAGTTGGCTCTGGAGAGGTTATGAGACTCGAAGACACTGAGGACCTTACAAGGCTGTGCTCTGGGGACGTGATAACCCTTGACTCTGAGGATCTGATGGGACTAGGAGAAGAGGACATGACAGGGGTTGAGGATACTGAGGAACCGAGACTGGACTTTACTAGAATTGGTTCTCGACTCGGTGGTGGAGATTTTACTCGCCTGGGCTCTGGAGACTTACTTAGGCTTGGGTCTGGAGAGATTTTAAGGTTGGGTTCAGGAGAGGTACTGAGGCTGGGAGAGGCTAGAGAACTGCTAGAGTGCGGTCAGCTGAGCAAGGGTAGTTGTCAACACTGCTCTATACTATCTAAGGGACGGATACTTCTTATAAATTAAATGAATCAATAATGAATTAAGATTTGTAAATCATCATTTTCAGAGAGCGGGGAAGGCAGGGGGCCATGAACCACCAATATTTCCTCTTCTGGGCCACAAATTAGCTTTTTTCTCTTCCGGCAGCCATGAGCCACCACTATTTCCTCTTCCGTACCACCACATTTGACTCTTCTCGGCAAAACTACTTTTTTAAATGATATATTTAAGGCTTTTAAAGTGTGATTTTCAAAAATATATATTGAAGTGTTTATATGTAAACTGCAAAACTTTTTTTGTAAATCTGAATTTTGATTTTCATAAAAAATGGCTTATTTGTGATAGTAATATGAATTTTAAAAATGACGCACCATAAAATACACTTCAGTTTTGAAGGTTACCCTTGTGTGAAAATATGCAATGTGTTAAGAGAAAATTGCTTAAAAACGCTTTTTTATAAAATCTGTAATGCGTAAGCAATGACAGTAAATATTGTGATTTTAATAATATTTTCTTAGTCTTCAGACTACTCTACTATACGAAAAATTACTTAGTTTACCTACTAAAATCTAATACAAACCACCTCTTTTTTATATATTAATATATTAATCTTATGTAGAATTGATAAAATGGTTTGAGTTGTACTTTTTAGTGTGACGCGGCTGGATTTTTAAAATAACACTTATAAGTCCCTATATGTACCATTTAAAAAAGTTGTTTAGCCCAGAAGAGTCAACTGTGGTGGCCCGAAAGGCGAAATAGTGGTGGTTCATGGTTGCCGGAAGAGAAAAAAGCTATTATGTGGCACGAAAGAGGAAATAGTGGTGGCTCATGGCCGCAGCTGCCTTCCGCCGCTCCTCTAATAGTAAATTTAAATTTAAATCGTCTTTCTTTTATTTACTTAATTATAGTTTTATTTCTCATATTATCTTCTTCCTAAACACAAGATCTACATTAATATAGAAGTACACATTTCGCCAGGCCGTTTTCATCGTTTACTTTTGTAAAATTTCCGTACTTTCATTTTTATTTTGCGTACAGTTACAACATACCGATGTGTATTAAAGTACACAAAGGTCATTGTGTACGAGTTGTGGACATTCCACGTTTCTGCTGCAGGGCTAAATATGTTTTAGACAAAAAAAAAAACTTTTTCTTGGTGGTCAAACTTTTACGTTTTTCTTGGAAAAATATTTTTTTGTTTAAGGTCATTTTTTCCTCTGTTTTGCAAAAGTGGGAGTACTTTGATTAGTAGTCTCAAATCTTCATTCTAGAATTTTCAGTTTGCTTTAGGCTTTAGATCAGATTGGAACCAGTTTTCTTATCTTTGTCTCGGTTATGTTAATAACTGAAAAACTCTTAAACTTTTTCTTATTTATATCTTAAACCGGTATTTCTGGAATATATATTTTTCTGTTTTGATAATTATTCACTTTTTCATTGTCCTCATATTTAATTTTGTAAGTTGGGCAATTCCCATTAAATGTCACGTCCTGTACCAAGAAGGTGGGCAGTTGGAAAGTTAAAGTTTTTCTATATTTTTTAAATTTCGGTTATTTCTTTCAAAAAAATAAGTTGGTAACTCTTTATAATAAGATATTATCTTAGTTTTTAATGTTATAAAATCGAATGGTAGTTTTTAGCTTTTGGTTTCTTTTTTTTATATACTGTTTCCTGATATTACTATGTGTCACTTCCTAACTTGTTTCACAATTTTGTCGCAGTTTTTTAAAACGGATATTTTTTGTTGTTTTACCATAAAAAAGTTACCAATATAATAGTGAATAAAACTTGTTAATGTACTTGTACTTGATAGTTAAAAGGGTTATTACTTACTTTTAAGAAGTATTCTTTTCTAGTGCGGGAATTGTGTAATCAACACCGCTCTCAGAGAGATTGGGAACATAATAGATATCTACTAGGTTAACCACTCCCTAGGATATCAACTAAATCTACTAGATATATAACTGCTCAAGACATCTCGGAAATCTACCACTTAACATCTGTCAAGTCTACCACGATTTCTACAACCTACTAATCATAATGTTTAAAATATCTTCTAGTTCAATCATTTTTGAAGATATCTACTATTTCTAGCAATAGCATTGTACAGGATACCTTGTTAATGAAGTATTGCACTACTTAATTTTACATATCCAACACTATTCTAGATATCCACCATACAAATAGACATATACCACTTGTCAAGATACCTATACCTAATCTATATATACATCTGCCAAGCATCTAGATGTCTGCCATTCTTCTAGATATCTACCACGCATACTAGATGCTGGATCTGCAATGTTTTATAAATCAACCAATGTCTGCCTATCTTTGTTTGATGAATCTGGTGTCATTTCTTTCAAATATTTTCGAGATTTCATGTTTTTCAACCTTTTCGGAATTTCTGACAACTTTCTTTAATTTCATCCAATAATATCGAATCAATTTCTTACTTAAAGATCTGTTAAATTTATTGTGGTTTTTGATGTTTTATGAACCTAGTTTTAGTCACGTTAATCCAAAGCTTTTTATCGTTCTGTAAATTCAGCAAATTAATTCGTCAATCAGTCATGCCTCTTGTTGAATATTAATTTTGTGCAAGTTTTTGTAATACTCTAAAAGAATTGAATCTTTATCAAGTTTTATTAATGCATAAATCGTTCCTGCCGTTTTTTAACTACCTAGTACCTATGCACGCAATTACATCTTTACCTTTATAACGCTCTATATATAATTTCTTCAAAGTTCCCCCGATTAAACCCTGAAGTATACGATAATGATGTGTTTGAAATATTATTACTCCAATAACAGTATTTGTACCATCATCCGTCTTGTAAAGTATTTAGTAGTTTTTTGGTATTTTTTGCGTTTTTTTGATACATCAGTTTGATGATTTAGCGTTTACCCTTCTGTTTAATCATACTGTACACTTTGCCCTGTACAAGCGTTATTGATATGGATTTAGATCATTTTTGCTAAAAATCTATAATATTTTGCCGTTTTGTTCTTTGCCCAAAGAATTGATACAAACTTTGTTACATGTTCTTCGTTTCAAATTAACATTGTACAGGGTGCATTCTGATCATGCAATATTTATGCTTTAATAATTTTACATTTTTGCAAAATGTTTTAGTTTTTAATTAGTTTGAATTGTGATCCTTTGTACATAATCCTGACCTTTAAGGGTCGATGGCTTGTGTCAGCACCCTAGATGTGGCATCCACATATTTTTCACCCAACACGAGGGAAATCATTTTTAATTATTTTGAAGATTTTTGAAATGAGGCCAATTTTTCTTAGAACTTGTAAATTATGAGTAGTGTAATGTTTTACAGTACCTTAATCTGTATTTCCGTACAAACATGTACATAATGTGCTTGTCAACTCACCACTGTCAAAATGGCCAGGTGGATGTAAAATTGTATTTATATTCTTATTCAGAAAACTAAGGAAAAAATGGCTCTTCAACCCCAGATGCCCGCTCCTGCCTTTTCAGGTAGTTGAATTATGTTGTGTAAAGAGAATTTTTCAAAAAAAATTAAATCAATTCAGTTATTGTTACGCATCAAATGCAATTAGTAAAACAAAATGTTTCAGAGTTTTCTTATATCTTCGTCTTTGGGGTATAATTTTTTTTTATTTTCGCTAGACTTTACATTAAAGGGACTTTATTGGTTTAAACAATGAATTGGCAAAAACGACTAATTTGCATTAAGATAATTTTTTTTTATTCCCGAATATTACATCACTTATCAGCCAGACTCAACGTGACTGTAATTTCATTTGACTCTTCAATCCATTAAAAGAGTATCATGCCCTTTTCACAACTATTTTCTTTAAAACTTTGTCTTAGAAAATGAAGGCGATTTCAGTGTTTTTCAATCTGAAAATTGTTTTTTTAATTTCGATTTCTTAGTTGAAAGGGCTGTATAGTGCGGATTTTTGCGGAAGCTTTCTCACAGACAATGGGTCAGGGGTGTATATTTTCTCGAAAAATAATTCCCCCCCCCTCCCCCCGCTTTAGAAAAATCATTTGTCTTTACTGAAGTTATAATATATGTTTACGCGGAACGAAAAACATTTTAGGGGGTTTTATTTGTTGAATTTGGGAAAATAATTATTTTTAGGGTTAAATCGATTAATTTTTGTTGAAAACGTATCAAGAGAGAATGAAGAAAGTTGTCTGGTGTCCAATTTACCATTCCCCCCACCCCCCAATCATCAAAAAAAAAATTTCACCGTTTCCATAATTCTGGGTTCATTTTGGATGTATTATAAAGTAAATTGATAAGATAACTACGTCTTTGATAATAGATGCAAGGCCCCCAGGAAGCAGCTGGCCACCAAACAGTTTTGCATTGCACTCTTTTAATGGAAGGTCACAAAATTGTTAACAGTTCCTAATTTTTCTAATCCTATTTAGGAACTGCTGTCGTGAACGGAGAGTTTAAGGAGATTAGTCTGGCTGATTACAAGGAAACTAGTCTTTAATTAAACACCAATTTATTTGCAGTGTCCCGTGTTAACTTATAAAACTGATTAACTTGATTTTAAATTATTTGTTTAATTAAAGCGCCAGGGGATGCGGGGGGGTGGGGTGTCGACAAGTTTCGTAATGAACAGATTTATATATATTTTCTTAAAAAATGCAATCCCCAGATTTTAGTAATTGTTAAAAGGGTTGAATTTAGGGAAAATACCTGATATAAAATAAAAACTTTATATTTTTTCAAGTAAATTGTTAAAAATATTTTCATTTCAATTTTATGATTTTGACTGGTCTGGTGTTTCTCAGGGAAAGTATGTGGTCCTCTTCTTTTATCCTCTGGACTTCACCTTCGTCTGCCCAACTGAAATCATTGCTTTCTCCGACAGGTACAGCAGCTACAGCATAGGAGGTTCAAACAGGAAGATTCAATTTTTTTAATTCTGCAAACCAATAAAAGGAATCCGAAGAAATTGTCATGATCCGTTTATTCGGAGACTTTATTTGGACCTCGCCTATGTTTTTAAAGGAGTAACTCAAATGTGAAAGTTCACCCCCCCCCATGTTTTTTAAAATTGAATGTTCAGTTAAAGATGAGTATCAAATGGTACTCGTTATTTCTTAGTCTCAAATTAGAAAATTTAAAAATTAAAATATTTTAGTTTTCATGTTTTATAGGGTTGAAGAGTTCAAGAAAATTGGATGTGAAGTTATCGCTTGTTCTACTGATTCTCATTTCTCCCATCTTGCCTGGTAAACATGTGTGTGTGTGCGATGTATTCTTTACTGTTATTTCCTCATATTTCAAAATCTTAATTGCTTAATTTTCATGCTTAAAGCCAGTTGGACTAACAAACTTTGACATGTGTCATTAAAGAAGAAAAAACCTCGATTAAAAAATAATTTTTATACGTTTTGCTGCGTAACTTTCAAAAACAAAGGTTTTAGAAATTTAAAGTCCCTTTTTTCAATGATTCCTCCTCCGAGTGAAGCATTAACCAATAAAAACTAACCTTCCTTAGTAATCTCAGTGAGTCTTAACCCTTTCAAGACACGAAGTTTGTGCTCAAACATAAAATTTATTTTATGCTTTGAGTTTGAAATGTAAAAAAAGATCAAAATCCGGGACTATGGGAATCCTTAAAATCCACATTCAAGATTTGGAGAAATTTAGGTTACCGTCCTGATTTCACAGAAACTTGAAAGTTCAATATGATCGCATACGACTATTCTAAAACGATAAAGTTATTTAAAATTATTGTTAAAATCTTGTTAATTTTCCAATTGTGGATTCCATACTCGTCAGATTGAGTATGAGCAAGTTCAGTTCATTTAAATAAATTTTTCATATTTTTACAATTCAAAACCATTCATTATTTCTATTATCTATTCGGCCTAGACTGAAATTTATTTATTCTACAGGTGTGAGAAATCCAGGAAGGCTGGAGGACTGGGTGATATGAATATTCCTCTTCTAGCGGACAAATCTATGTCCATCAGCAGATCTTATGGAGTCCTTAAGGTAATAATGGACCAATTATGTTGTAAACTTTGATTATCTTGAGTATAGCATCTTAGTTGGTCGTGGTTTTTTTGCTGGCAATGCTTCAAAAATGTCTCCTTAAGAAATTGTAGATATTTTTCTTTTTATGTTTCTATGCGTTCTCAATTTAATTTAAATCCCATCTGGAATCAAATTGTAGAACATTTTCCTTTTTTATTTTACTTTATATATGTCATAGGAGGATGAGGGTCTAAGCTTCCGTGGACTCTTCGTTATTGATGGAAAAGGAATCCTTCGTCAGATAACCATTAATGATCTTCCAGTCGGTAGAGATGTCGACGAAACTCTCAGGTTTTAACATTTTTCATTTATGAGGGAGGAAATATAACATTTTTAAGTATGATACAAAAGGGTCTTTTCTCCTAAGCTTCAATTTTCTTAACTGTATTTCTTTTGCTTAGTATTAAATTTTCTTTAAATTTACTTAAGACTGGTTCAAGCATTCAAGTTTACTGATCAGCACGGAGAGGTTTGCCCAGCCGGCTGGAGACCAGGTTAACATATTAATACAGGGGGAGCCATAAATTATGAGACCACAGGATAGCTTTTATTTGCTTTTTTTTCTATAATTGTTAACTGTAGCGGTAATTTACATCTTTATAAATAAAAGGTATTTGCTTGAAACAAATCTCAGATATTTATGTTTTGCGTTTAAGGATGTTTTTTTCTTAGCTTTGAAGGTCTTAAAATCAAGACTATGGGCCAATTTCTTCGACGTTCTACCATAGTTTGAACCATAGTCACACTATGGTTACGCTTTACCAGAGCAGTATAGATAGAAGGGTGTTGCAAGAGACAATAAAATTTCAATTTTGATTGAGCGGTAAAGGTTATGTTTGGTTGAGCGGTAAAGGTTATGTTTGATTGAGCGGTAAAGGTTATGTTTGATTGAGCGGTAAAGGTTATGTTTGATTGAGCGGTAAAGGTTATGTTTGGTTGAGCGGTAAAGGTTATGTTTGGTTACATTTCTAATACATTTTTATCTAGGCAAGGCAACCATGAAGGCTGACCCTAAGGGCAGCAAGTCATACTTCGAGGCTGAAAACTCGAACTAAGATGAAAGCTGCAGAATAAAATCATGGTTATCAATGACATGTTGTCCACTGTTGCTGATTCAGTTGAAATTGTTCAAAATGATTTTTATGTTTTTAGAACCTCAAATCCAGTTATTTCCCAGTTTTAATAAAAAATTAAGAATCAAATGTGAATTGTTCATACCTTAAATAGTTAAAAAAATAAAAATTTCTTTCTTATTAATGTTTGATTCTAAGGTTTTGGCAATGGTACTGTTCAGTAATTTTAAACTTAAAATGTTTCTTTCCATCGATCATTCTCTTTCCTCGTTTTTCTATTTTTTCACTGTTCTTATATTTCTAACATATCATATTTGTTTCCAGGGTTATATTTTTTCAGAAAACAAATATTATATCCCATCCCCATTCCCCATGTACGAAATTTGTCTCCCCAGATGTAAGGTATGTTAGCAGGGAATAAGAATAAAGGGAAGGGTAATAGCGCTGGTCTGCCATGAGAAAGCCAGTCGCACTGCTTTGCAAACGAGTTCGTTATCACACACGCACACTCTTTTGGACAGACACACATTGTACAGACACACATGACTAAGGTCAAGGAAATTGCAAAACAATGTCTTCAATATTAATTAGCTTGAAAAACGAGTGGTTTATGGTGAACTTTTATCAAATTATTTCTTTGCATTAAAATTTGGCTTACAGTGTTGCCTTAAATAAATAAATAATGTAATGTATTTTGAACTTGTTTTTAAGTAAACAATTGACAATAAACAAATGTTTTCTCTTTGACTGTACAAATTCCGAAATTCTTGGACATTTGCCATTTTCTGTTGTGCGCAAATGCCCCGTAAAATTCCAAAACAGAGGGGGGATTGAATTTTGTAGATAAAGGAAAAAAAAAAAATCTGTGGGATGTCTGCGTAGAGACTGGCAGCTGGTGAGGTCTTAAATTTAAGACATGTGGCCGAAGCGCTCGGCCCCGTAGCCTGTCCTAGCCGCAGCGCTCGGCCCCCCTAGTCTGTCCTAGCCGCAGCGCTCGGCCCCCCTAGCCTGTCCTAGCCGCAGCGCTCGGCCCAGAAAGTGTCTTTACCTAACCTAACCCTAAATAAATACTAATTTAATAATCTTACTGGATCTACAAAATTCAATCCCCCTTTCGCTGTTTTGGAATTTTATGGGGCATTTGGGCACAACAGAAAATGGCAAATCATGCAATAACATTCCTTGTATAAAATTCAGGGGGAATTTAATTATATCCCCCCTCTCGAAAATATCGTGAGCCACTCTGGGAATTCTTTTTGGTTTACATAACGAAGGATTCATTTTTCTTCATACTAACAATTCCGGAGCCCGAAATTTAAAAGAGTATAGTTGAACGAAACTCCCGGGTTTCCTTTTTGGGGTCTTAAAATTTGTGTAGATTTTTATTTAAGAGATTCGAAAAAATGGTAAAATATGAAGAAACTAAATAAAATAATATTTCATAACAAAAATATCGATATCCACAAAACTGGGTAAACCCATTCGTGAAACCCGGGTTCCAAAACTGGTTTTCAGAATGATACCCTGTCTTAAGTTTTTGGCTCGGGTGTCGTATTGTTTGCACAACTCTTATGTACTGTATATACCTAAAGTACACGCCTTCGGTTCGGTATTATACACACTCTTTTGGTACAGCCACTCATACTCCTCATGCATGACGTTTCCGCCCCCTGTACGTTAGGGTTTAATAGCACAGTATCAGCTTTCTATATTGTAATCTTTCTCAGATGGAAGAGTTTCTCACAAAATTTTAAGAAGATACAGGATGTAAAATATTAGAAATTAAAAAATCGAAATTTTTCAAATTTTTTCTGAATTGAGGTCATATGAATCTTTCAGGCAAGTAGAAGATTAATTTCTATTTTTCTTGATTTGTTTCCTCATTGAGTATGATTTATGAGTTTTAAGCATTTTGAATGTATCTAATCAAAATGGGCAGTAAGCTTTTCTAAAATTTGCTATAGACTATGTATTGAAAAATCTCAACGGAGAATAAAGTCGTTCAACAAAAAGACTTGAGAATTAAGCCATTTAACAAAAGGTTTAGAGAATAAAGTTACGACAAAAGAACCTCGGCATATAGCTATAAAACAAAAGGATTTAAAAATATATAAAAGGACTTTAAAAAATTTATAAAAAATAAGTCTTGAGCCACCTAACCCTAAATACTAATTTAATTGAAAATTGTTGAAAGAGTGGGCATGTACAAAAGTAAAATCTGCAGTGAAGTCTTCCCCACCTCGCACACTCGAAGGTTGGAGTTCATTCAGCGTCTGCCTCCACAATACAGCACAGCTTTTTTTAAATCTTGGTGTTTATGTGTACAGTGTCATGGAAAATTTTAACAATTTTTTTTGACGTAGTGGGATAAGAATTTTACTAAAGATTAGAGTTATTTTTTATTGTCATTATTAGAAACATAAATGGACTCAAAAAGTCGTTTATAAGATTTATACTAAAACATTTCTTACGCAGAAAGTAAGATATTTGGAGAAAAATTTCTTGAGTAAACTTAGTTTATTTTCTTGTAATCTTTGATTTAAACAATATTTTTTTTATAAAATGTAAATAAATAATACAAATTTTCTAGATTAAATTTGAACTACAAAAAAAGAAATCTCTTCAATCAAAGATTATAAAAGATGAAATGAAATTCACTTCAAATTTATTTTCTTTAAATATTTTCCTTTTATTAAAAAAGTGATTAAAGTTTTATACCTCTTTATTAGTAATAATAAATCACTATTTCAGTTGGTGAACTCTAACACTCTAGGAACCGAGCATAAGGCTTAATGCTCGGTTTCTGCCTTATAAAACCAAGAATTACCCTATCTAGGGATCTGGGTGTTTTCTAGTCCTAGAAACCATTAATTTTGAGATTCCTTTTTATAGAGATCGCTCAGTAATGCTTGTTCTCTTCTCTTTTACTACTTTTTTATTTATAATTTTATTTATGTCTGCAGTTAATTGTTATCATTTTTCATCGATTAAATCAAAAAAAAATTTTACATCGCAGACATACATGGTGTCATATGAAAACTTTTCATTATAAATAATTGAGAGCACATTTTTTTCTTTTTTTCTTAGTAATTTCATAACTTTTTCATCATAAATAGAGAGGGGGGGAGGAAACATTTTACGACAATATGAGAAGGTTCCCACCTTATAAAACTTTATTCTGTAGAAATTTTCTTTCATCAAATAATCAAATTTGTTACCCTAAAAGAAAATGTAAGGCAAAAACGATATTTGGGTTTTTAAAACGATAGGTTTTTTTACTTTATATTTTCACCTAGAATTACGAATTTGCATGTTTGTTAAATGCAAACTTCTACAGAATACAATTTTAAATCTTAAACTTAGATTTTCGTAAACCTTTTAAAAATCTTAAAATTATTAACAGTTTCTGTTAAACTGATCTAGCCCATCGCTAGTCGTAGGTATAGGATGGATCGTTTTCATTTTTTTTAACGATCGTTTCATTATGAAAACGACGACGAAAAAAACGAAAAGATCGTTTTTGAAAAAGCTCGTTTTTAAAAGGAAATCGTTTGGGTCGTTGATAAAACGATAGTTTTAAAAAAAAAATTTTTAAATTTAGTCGTTTTGTCAACGATTGTTAACGACAAACCTTTGTTAACAATTGTTAACGACGACCCTTCGTTAACGACGACTCTTCGTTAACGATGACCCTTTGTTAACGATCGTTAACGATGAGATAAAGAGAGAGGAAACCGACCTAAAGGGCATCGGTACTTATCAATGAGAAGTTTTAAAGAAAATGTCAAGAAGTTTTAGCTCCCCCACAACTTTTTCCTGCATACAACGACAACCCTTCTTTAACGACGAATCTTGTTTAACGAACGTTAGCAACGAATCTTTGTTAACGATCGTTTTGTAAAAAAATCGTATAAAAACAGTCGCTGATCGTTTTCTAAAATGATTGTTGTTTGTTTTCTAAAAGTTCAAAACTAGTGGGTTGTTATCAAAAACGATCGTTATTTTCCAAAAACGAAACAATTGTTTTTAAAACGATTGAAATACGATTAACAACCCTAGACTCGTAGGACACTGATTTTGTAATGTCTGTTTAAATGTGCAAACTAAAATGTGTCCATTTCTCGGTTTTGAAGAAATTCAAGTTAAAGTGCGCGCCGGACGAAAATAATTACATACATTATTTAAAATAAACAAATTAGATCCCTTATTTGAGCGGACATTAAAAAATCAGCGTCCTACGACTAGCGATGGGCAATAGATAGATAGACAAAAACTTTTAATATTTTTAAACTTTCGTTAATCTAAGAATATTACGATTTAAAATTGTATCGTGTAGAAGTTTGCTTTTTGCAAACATGCAAATTCGTAATCCCAGATGAAAATATAAGCTAAAAAAGAGGCGCAGCTAGGGGGGGGGCGGTCGGGAGCCCCCCCCCCATAGCACCAAAAGAGTTGTTGTAGAAATTGTATTCTTTGATGGTTAGGTTTTAAAAAAATATTTTTATCTTTCTGAATTATCAGTTAACGTAAAAAAGGTCCGAACTGTATTCAAACTTTGAATTATTTTGGTAAAACATTCTAAGTTTCAATTATCAAAGGTTTACGCCACTCGGTGCAAAGTTTTAGGGATTAGAATATATCAGTTTGTGGAAAAAACTCAATTCCAAATCTAGAGAACATTCTAAGACTAATCGAAAATGAAATAAAATTATAAATGTTGGTTAGAATGATCCATCATAAATTCAATAACTTCAGGAGAAAATGTAACATTATGTCCTTTTTCAATATAGATGATTAAAATTATATATGTATTTTGATGGGGTTTTTTCAGAATATATAAATGATTATTTCTTGTAATCATATCTGTATTTAAACAATGTACTAAAAAAATTTTCTTTAGCGTTCCGCGAACACATTAAAAGAATTGATGGACTCATATCGTTAATTTTTTAGTTGTTGTAAGTATAAATTTTTAAAAAACACAAGAAAAACTATTTGAATTGAATACAGCCAAATCTGCATGCAACAACACATAATTTCCTTTTTTTTCGACATCAAATTTTAAAAAAAAAACACTTATTTTGAAAAAAAAATTTCTAAAGGGGGGGCAATTCCCACCTAACCCCCCCCCCCCCCTAGCAAAAGTGCTAGTTGAACCTCTGAGGAAAAAAACTATCGTTCTAAAAACCCAAATATCGTTTTTTCCGTATATTTTCCTCTAGGGTAATAAATTTGCTTATTTGATAAAAGAAAATTTCTACAGAATAAAGTTTTAAAAGGTTGGAAGTAATGAAGAAGTTATGAAATTACTAAGAAAAAAAAGAAAAAAAGTGCTTTCAATTATTTATAATACAAAGTTTTCATCAGACACCATGTATGTCTGCTGTTATGCGATGTAAAAAAGTTTTTTGATTTAATCGATGAAAAAAGATAACAATTAAATGCAGACAGAAATAAAATCATAAATAAAAAAGTAGAGAAAGAAAAAAGTCTTACAACCGGCATAACAGAGCGATCTCTATAACAAGAAATCTCAAAACTAATGGTTTCTAGCCCTAGGACTAGAAAACACCCGGATCGGGTAATGCTCGGTTTTATAAGGCAGAAACCGAGCATTAAGCCTAATGCTTGTTTTCTATAAGGCAGAAAACTAGCATTATAAGCCTTTTGCTCGTTTTCTTTAAGGCAGATGACGAGCAAAAGAAATTTCTCTCGCTTCTTATAAGGCAGAAAACAATCAACAAGCTTTTTGCTCGGTTTCTACAAGACAGAAACCGCCCCAACCCCCTTTTGCTCGCTTTTAAGGGCGAGAAAGTGAAGTTCCCCAAATGATAAAGGAAATTTAAATAAAACATTGTGTCGTCATTAGGATTTATATTAATGGGTCAAATTGAAAAGTCAGGAAGGAATGGTTCAATGTAATTCTTTAGAAATGTCTGTATATAATATATTTAACATTTCCCTTTAAAGTGATAATATGTTCCAAGTCCTTTATGTTTGCATACAAATATCCCAAGTCATTTTTACATATATGCAATAATCCAACACCTTGTGTATCTTTATTGAAGCAATAAATAAGAATTCTATTTATACCTTTTTAAGGACAGGCTTTTGTTCTCAGTCCTTATTTATATTCCAGCTAGCAGCCTTTTTATGGTTAAGGTTTTTCCCAAGAGGGAAGAAACCCCCAGACGCCATGAGCCTCTGCTATGCAGACACGAGCCTCCCAGATTTGCTAGGCAGACCGAGCCTCTGCCAGGCAGACCAAGCCTCCGCTTTACAGTAAAGGAGCCTTTGCTATACATGCAGTAAAGAATTTATTGTATTTTTTTCGGAAAAGTTGCATAATAAGTTTTTCAAAGATCAGAAGTATTATTCAATTATTGTAAATAGTGAATAAGTATGACTAGTAAAGTGGTTTTAAAAAATTGAAACATTTTTTACGTAAAAAGAGAAAAAATTAAGAAAGTAATTTTATTTGATATTTTATAATCTTTAATTTAAGCAATACCTTTTTAAAATTTTTATCAGATCAAGTAATCAAGAGGGCTAGGGAACTGGATGCCATAAGCCTCCCAGCAGACCGACCCTCCGCCATGCAGTAAGAGCCTCTGCTATGCAGTAAGTGGACCATTAACAGAGGTCAATATGGTCTTATTTATAAGAAATAAACGGCTTGATTTCAAATGTTTGCATTCCCCCTTGCAGTATACAACAAAATGGCGAGTTTAAACTTTATTTATTAAAATATAGCAAGCTCACACATATTCTCTACTCTGTGACGTCGTATAAAGAGATATAAATAGAATTTTATGGCTTAAATTAGTATTTGAAAGTACAAATATTTTGCAAGAAGGCAAAACAGGCGTGGGTCGGAAGCCAGAACCATTTTGTTCCATCATTTATGGATAATGGGCAAAGCCCATAGAAAATAGAATATATATTAGAGGGGAATTTAGAAAATCCCTCGGTATGAATTTTTTCAGTCCCTTTAAGCCTGAAAGGGAGTTCAAAGTGTACAAATCATGTAAATGTTCACAAATTATATGCAGTAGAGTACATTAATACAGTATGTTCCCTGGACTATCCATTTCAATTTCGAATTTTTTTAAAGCTGCTAAATAAACTTTATAAAATGAATTTGGAGAGTAAAAACATCATTTGATTTATAGTTATGACTGAAAATCATTGTTTGTAAAGTAAAAAGCATAGAGTCTATGTGAAATTATCATTGGTTAATTATGAAACCAGCTTATTTCATAATTTGGTGTTCTTCTAATATTAATTTTAAAATTTCTATAAAATGATGTTCCAGGGCCCAAAAGGTTATACAGCACAGATATGTGAAGTACACCTTAAGTATGGAAATAGTACAACAAAATGGCCGTTTTACACTTTTTTCTAGTAAATTCCCCTCTAATATATATTCTATTCTCTTTGGCAAAACCTCCCTAGTCTATCTAAACTGTACTTTCTATTTACTTCATCAGAGGCCGAAATTTAAAAGAGTATCGTTGAACAAAACTCCCGAGTTTCCTTTTTGGGGTCTTTACATTTGTGTAGATTTTGATTTAAGATATTCGAAAAAAATGGAGAATATAAAAAAACTGAAGAAATAATATGTCATTACAAAAATATTGATAATCACAAAAGTGCCTAACCCCATTCGTGAAACCCGGGTTTTAAAACTGGTTTTACTAACAATACTCTGTCTTAAGTTTTAGGCTCAGAGTTCATTGTGTGCAGTACATTGCATACTAAATTACTAAATGTACATTTCTTGTACGCTTGCTTGCAGTACAATGTTTATTTTAACCAGTTTAAATTATATATTAATTGTGGCGAACGTATCTACTTGATGTTAAAATATATTTGAGTGATGAAAATGAAGTAAAAAATATATGATATTTTATCTCCATAAGTAAGGCACAGATTATTTTTCTATTATATTGCTGTACGAGCTGTACAGCTTGTTTCCTGATTTGACAGTAGTTTTTAACATTTTTTTTTAAATTGTTGGTGAATTTTCGAATGACCTATCCCTTGTTTTGCTACATAAAATTTTCAACTTTTCAATTTTTTTTACGGATTTAATTTTTTTTGGGGGGGGGGGGAATTAAGAATACAAGTCAGCCAACGCTTAAGATTATATTCCAAGTGTAACAATATTAATTAATTCTTAAACACAATTATCATAAACTTATAAACCAAGTAACTATTTTTTTAAACTCCACTTAACATTTTTATAAAATAAAAAATTAACAAATTGTGAAACAAATTTTAACATTCTTAAATGAAAGTCGCTTTTGATAATTCTAATTTCAGAGTGTTAGCTCATTTAAAGTGGCGGGTGTAAGGGCTGTATCAGTTTACAGGTGTAAAATTTAATTATTTTACAAGCATATTACATCTTCAAGTGGGACATAAAGATTACTACGTAATGATTTACGCACCCCCCCCCTCAAATACTTACTTCTGAGAGAAACAATTAAAAATTGTGTGTGAGTCTGTGGTCAAATAAAATAAATAATTTAGAATTTCATTGCATACAATTAAAATTGACACTAAACGATATTTTTTCGGCGGGTAATGTAATGTATTACAAATTATTCTTAATTTTTTTAAAATTTAACTACAGATAGCTAAAATTTATTTATTAAAAAGTCATTTAAAAATTAATACAATGACAGTGTCACATGAAATCATATGTCACATGTTAATACTTGTCAAAAGTAAAAAAGAATTTTTTTTTTTACATTTTTCAGACGTTATTTTTTACCTTTTTAAATACCTCTTTAGCACCCTAACCATTCAATTTATAGGTCTATTTTTTAACGAGCTGGCCGTGAAAAGTTAGACTTGAGACAATCCCTTATCTCCCCCCCCCCCACCAATGAAAATTAGACAAAAATAGCATAATCATAGTCATGAAAATAAATTACCTAATGTATTCTTTACTGAACTTTGAAAAGTAAAAACTTTTTTATTTTATCTCTTGTATTCAGAGGAATTAAGAAGTCTGCTTCACTGGCAGATTTAAACAGGTAAGCTAAGTGTTGAGCGAATTGCCTTATTTTTAATGAATTTTGTTGAATGACAACTCATAAAGGGTGTCTCAATTAATAAAACTTAATGTGTCAACTCTTAAATTGTTTTCAATAACTGTGTCTTTTTAATGAACTAATATATTTTAGTAATCAATTAACTTAAAGGGGAAGGGGAATACCTGATTTACTAAGGTACCCTTTAAACCTCTGACTGAACATCCATGGTAATTAGAACTTGGCGTGTTTATCTCTATCAATATTAATATTTCTTAAATATAAGAGCTTGTAAATAAAGTTATAAACAATTACAAGCGTTTACATCCTTGATCATTAAAGGTTTAAAGGCTAGTGTTGTGAATCGCGCATCAGGAGTCGACAAGGGGACAGTTCCTTCAAACTTAGTTTTGGATTTCTATGATGTTTTCCTTTTTTGCTCTGAGAAATGAAAAATCCCATAGTTATTTAAAGAAAGGATGGTATAAAATATCTTTGTACATAATTACACTCTGGGTCAGGCATTAAGTATGAAAAATTAGTCATGATTTTCAATTAGTTTGATTTTAATTTTTAAAACTCATGTTTGTTGGAAAACCCTGTTTATTTTGAGAAGAGAGGATCCTGAGCACAACAACAACACAACACCAACCAACAGGAATACTATTGAGCACACCAAGATAAGAATACGATACCGTGAGATGCCAGGAAATAGGTAAACTTTTCTAGTCAGGATTATATAAAAGTTCGATGATAGGTTCGTTTTTTTGACTTTTGAAAGGTTCCACAGAAATCTGAGAAGTTTCTCAAATTTCAAAAACTATGCCAAATTTAAACCCTAGAAAAGAGACATACAAAACCCTACCAAATCATTTTTTTGTTGGTTACTTTTTACACTTTTACTTAGGGTACGAATTTTGCATAGTTTTAATAAAAGCAAACTTTTTTCAGTTTTGAAACATTTTGTAATTTTATGTTGTCCTCGAATCTGAAATCTAAATAATTAACTCAGTTAATTCTGAAAAAAACATCAAAAAACTCTTTGAAAATTTTCCGTCCAAGCCGTTAATAAAATTTAAAACGTTAACTAACGGTTATTTAAAATAAAAGGTAAATGCCGTTAACAAACAGACTCGCTGCTTGAAATTTTACTTTTTTAATGGTTAACAGAACGACTAGTAAAAGTTGGAACATGCCAAGCCCTACGAGAGAACTAATAACTAATCTGTTCTCTACCACAGAACTAACAACTAATCTGTTCTCTACCACAGAACTAACAACTAATCTGTTCTCTACCACAGAACTAATAACTAATCTGTTCTCTACCAGAGAACTAATAATTAATCTGTTCTCTACCACAGAACTAATTTCCAATCTGCAGTCTCTACAAGAGGACTAACCACTAATCTGTTTTCTATCAGAGAACTAATAACTAACCTGTTTTCTACAAAGAGAACTAATTACCAATTTGTTTTCTACAAGAGAACTAATTACCCATATGTTCTCTACAGAAGAACTAATTACCCAATCTTTTTTCTTCGAGAGAACTAATTACCAATTTGTTTTCTACAAGAGAACTACTTACCAATCTGTTCTTTGCAAGAGAACTAATTACCAATAAGTTTTCTAAAAGAGAACTAATTACTAATCTGTTTTATACAAGAGAACTAATTACCAATCTGTTTTATACAAGAGAACTAATTACCAATGTGGTCTCTACAAGAGAACTAATTACTAATCTGTTTTCTACCAGAGAACTAATTTCCAATCTGGTCTCTACAAGTGAACTAATTACTAATCTGTTTTCTATAAGAGAACTAATTACCAATGTGGTCTCTACAAGAGAACTAATTACTAATCTGTTTTATACAAGAGAACTAATTACCAATGTGGTCTCTACAAGAGAACTAATTACTAATCTGTTCTCTAAAAGAGAACTAATTAACCAATTTGTGTGGTCTCTACAAGAGAACTAATTACTAATCTGTTTTATACAAGAGAACTAATTACCAATGTGGTCTCTACAAGAGAACTAATTACTAATCTGTTCTCTAAAAGAGAACTAATTAACCAATGTGTTTTCTACAAGAGAACTAATTACCAATCTGTTTTCTACAAAAGAACTAATTACCAATCTGTTTTCTACAAGAGAACTAATTACCAATGTGGTCTCTACAAGAGAACTAATTACCAATCTGTTTTCTACAAGAGAACTAATTACCAATCTGTTTTCTACCAGAGAACTAATTACCAATCTGTTTTCTACCAGAGAACTAATTTCCAATCTGTTTTCTACCAGAGATCTAATTACCAATCTGTTTTCTACAAGAGAACTAATTACCAATCTGTTTTCTACCAGAGAACTAATTACCAATCTGTTTTCTACAAGAAAACTAATTTCCAATCTGTTTTCTACAGAAGAACTAATTACCAATCTGTTTTCTACCAGAGAACTAATTACCAATCTGTTTTTTACCAGAGAACGGAGAATATCTCAGACTGCGTCCACCCCAATTATTGAAGTAACAGAGGACTCATCAAATGAAACTTCTAATTCAGCCGAGAACCTTCCAGACATTAAAGTAGTAAGGATTATTGAATTTTTTTAAAGCAACCGATGGCAATCATTTATTTCTTCAAAATAATGCCGTTACAGTCACATTTTTCTTTCCAAATTTTCAATTTTCTAAAGGGTTATGGTCCAGAACATTTCTGATATTTTAATAGTTTTATTTGCCTGCAATTTATATTTTAAAGATATTTCTGTTCTAATACAGCAATGTTTAGACCGAATATTCCTCGTTACTGTCTCGGGCTGAAGTAAAGAGATATGGAAGTAGGCAACCTGCTCGAGAGTACAATAGTGGGGAGGAGGAGGATTCATCAGGTAATAGAGATTTAAAGGGAGTGTATGCGTATTCTGCGTTGCAGTCTTACCTTTACCTAGGGAAAGAATGTTAAGCTAAGCTCCATCGAAATAATTAAAGCATTACTGCATAAACAACCGTCTTTACTGTACAATTGTAGATAAAAACAAATTTCTTTCGTTTCTTGTCGTCTATTTATATAAGGCATACAAGTTAAAGAGGTTTTTGAGGGTTTTCCCCCATATGTTTTAAAACTATTGACTGAAGAGATGCCTAATTTCAAGTGACCCTCCATGCAAAGATGGCAATGTCCGATTCACAGCTGCACCCTTGAAACCTTTATCTGATCAATAATGTGAAATACACTGTCGTTTTACTAGTTGGTAAACGAGTTTAATTCTGCTAATTTTCCCAATGTTCCTGAAGGCTAAAGCAAAAACTGCTTAATTGTCACTTTTGTAGAGAAACTACAAATTAAAGTTATCGTTTTTCAAAAACCAGAAAACATAATTCATCAGACAAAGTCTTTAAGGATACCGTTGTGAATCAGACTTGACACTCTTTCAATTGAAGATTAATTAAAATCACAATCTTTTAAACATTCTCTCTAATTCTTAAATTTTTAAGTTGTATTATTTTATTATATATCGGAAATTCTGGCACATATTGATAAATTAAAAAGTTGTGATAGGACTAAATTGTCTTCCTAATTCCAAACAGAAGGCCATGATTTCCAATCAGCTGTTACTAGATTCTGATAGTGGAAAATATTCAGCAAGTGATGAACTTAGTTCTAACTCCAGCAGTACAGGAACATCTGTTATGACAGGAAGGTGAGGACCTACACTGTAAAATTCTATTTTTGATTTCAACCCGGAAAACAGTGTATTTTCACTCATGAAAGATTTACTCTATGGCATATTAAAACAATAGCTTATCACAATAGTTCGTTATGCAATAAACAATTTTAACGATTTAATTTGACCAAGGTGTTGGCTGTTCAAAAGGGCTGTAATCTTAAACTCAAGTGGTCCCCATGTGAAGATGGCAATGCCCGATTCACAACGGCACCCTTAAAAGTCTAGTCTGATCAAGTATTTGTTGTTTTTATAGAAAATTGGCTCCCGCATTTCAACTGCAGGAAAACATAATATGTATAAATTATGACAGTTAACCACTTTTAAACCAGAAAAACGGCATGCCTTCCACATTATTGACTGCAGAGAACGGTGTCAAGGGTAATGTTGTAAATCTTTTCATAGAGGCCGAAGGGTCACTTGAAATTACGCTTACAATCCCTTTGAGTGGAGACGCTAGGCTAAGACTGATAAATTGGATTTGCGACTGCCGATCAGCATCATGAGCCAGGCCCGTAACCAGGATTTTCCCAGGGGGGGGGGGGCAAAGAGGGGTGTTGTTTTATAGGCCTAGGAGCACCGAGTGAAACGCAGTGAAGGAGGGAGGGGATGCAGGGGGGCAGAATTTTAGAATTTTGGTATGAAATCGACTAATTTTAGCTTGAATTTTATGTTATGAAAATTAAGTTTTACCTGAATTTTATGTTGTATGATATGGCACAAGGAAAATTTTCTTATTTTTAGTTTTTAGTTTAAATTTTACAATATTGGACACCAGAAAATTTTGATATTACTAATCATATTCACTGATTTTGTATAATAAATTGTCTAAAAAATTTAAAGATATTCAAGCCCAATTTAGCAAAGAAAGAAAAATGTGTGTTCCACACATATATTTCGTCCGGTAATTTTGTTTTCTTATTTTACTCCTAAATAGCAACATTTAGGTGTAGTGCGCTGGAACTTTTAGGATCAACAACTAAAAATTGACATTGTTTCAGTATGGAACATAACAATTGGTTTTAATTTTGCTTGATGGTTTGTGAAACAAAGATTTGCATGAATTGGTTTATGCCTACTGTACCTGTAAAAGATGGTCTTGTCCAAAGAAAAAAAAATGGATAAAATAGTTTAAACCATTCTAAACAACATGACGTGGCTCAAAATTCGAAATAATAACTTAAAGTACTTTAAAAAAGATTGTAAACAATGCCGGACGAAAAAAGGTGCGATCCGAAGAAATAATGGTAAGTTGTGACGTATTTTGTGGTCAAACGAATGTGTGCCTTCCCTCCCTCCAAATACAGCATACAAGATGATAACAAAGTTGAATGCTAATATCTTAATTTTTCAAGAGAAGATTATACCAAAGAACTTATCTAAAAAAGGGGGGTGCAAATTCGTCATTGCACCCCCTTTTAGGAGGAAGGGGGGTGCACCTGTCCGTTTGCATCTCCCCCCCCCCTGGTTACGGGCCTGTCCTGAGCAGAGTATATGCCAACAGGAGGACTAAGTGAATCATTTTTTCAAGGGAGGGTGGGGGTGTAGTGTTTATAACAAAGGTCAAGCTAAAGATTGGGATCAATTCTGACAGCACATATCTGAATTTGTAAATAATATGACGAATGAGTTACAACCATCTCTGCAATAGCTAAATCTAAAATCACAATTCGAAACCTAAAATATAAAATTATATGGTTTAAGTTGCTTGTAAAAGATTAGGATTTTTTGAAGTAAGATTTTTGATTGTTAGGAAGTCGTTTGATTTTTAACTCCTGATTTTTGTTCAGGCAAGTGTTGATCTTCTGTATTACAATAGTTTCTACATTCTCATCTGCATTTACTGTCTGTTTGTTTCCTCCATTCTTCCCAGCTATTGCTGAAAGCAAAGGAGTCTCTGCTTCAGGATATGGTCTAATCATTGGTGAGAGCCTTAAAGGAACTTAAGACGTAATTTCACGTGACACTACTGATACAGTGGCATGTCTGATTCACATGTACGATCAAGGAAGAATGTTATATTATCCTTTCCTTGGGAATTTTTATTCTTCAAATTGTAGTTTCTTTGTATAAATGTTGTGGATTTATGCTTAATGATTAAAAGTTGTTAGAATTCAACACGTTTTGAGATAGAAAAACGACAATATTATGATCATTGCTGCTCAGTTAAATGTTTGCAGGGTGAGGTTGTGAATCGGACATGCCACTCTATACAAGGGCTTTTGAAATTACGTAGCCAATACTTTCAATGTTATATTTAGACCTTTCATATGTTGTTTATTCAATTGTCCTTTTATTTTTATTTAGGTACAAATTGTCTAACTGCCTTCATAATTACTCCAATAGTTGGAAATAACCTAAACTTGATTGGAGTCAAGTTTGCTTATTGCTCCGGACTTTTTGTAGGTAAAAATATAATTTTGTTTATAAATGTCTTTGGATTAAATATTTTCATGTTAATTATGGTTTAAATTGTATGGAAAAATGGAATGAAGAGATTGTTTAGTTTTTTTTCTCAAATATATTAAATATATAATTATTGTTTTTAAACAATTCCGCTGAAATCTCATCTTTCCATAGATGTTTTTAACCACTAGAATTGCACTTTTTTATAGAAATTCTTTTGTCTTTGTATGTAAATTGTTCACACGACTTTTGGATTTTTCTCCTGTTCATCTTTAATAAAAAATGGCCGTTTCCACAGTATTAGAAGAAGAGAAAAATTTAAAAATTAAAAATACAAATATCATTAATGGATTAACTTCCGCCCCCAAATCTGTACCTAGGGAGGGAACCCCCCGGACGCCATGAGCATCTGCTATGCAGACATCGAGCCTCCCAGATTCGCTAGGCAGACCGAGCCTCCTCTATGCAGACAAAGCTTACGCTATGCAGACCGTGCCTCCGCTATGCAGTAAACGAGTCTCCACCAGACAGCACAGCTTTTTTAAAATCTTGGTTTTATGAGTGCTGAAAACTTTTAACAATTTTTTTTTGACGTAGACTAGTGGCATAAGAATTTTACTAAAGATTAGAGTTGTTTATGATTGTCATGATTAGAAACATATATGGACTCATAAAGTGGTTTATAAGATTTATATTAAAACTTTAAACATTTCTTACGCAGAAAGGAAGATATTTGGAGAAATATTTCTGGAGTAAACTTGGTTTGTTTTGTTGTAATATTTGATTTAAAAAATATCTTTTCTGGAAAATGTTAAGATTTAAATAATAAATACAAATTTTTTAGATTTAACTTGAACTTCAAAAAAAAGGTATTGCTTAAATCAAAGATTATAAAAGATGAAATAAAATTCAATTCGAATTTTTTCTAAATATTTTCCTTTTTGTGTAAAAAATGTTTAAAGTTTTAGATACCACTTTATTAGTCATAATTAGGCACTATTTATGATAATTAATAAATACTTCTCATCTTTGAGAAGCCTCTCATGCCACTATGTCTAAAAATTTTAAAAAAATCTTTTATTTAAACTTAAAACACAAGTTTAAAAAAACCTTCTGTATTACACAGGCACATTTTGATGTGTTGCGCATGCTCATTTCTGCAAAGCGGAGGCTTGGTTTTCCTAGCAACTCTGGGAGGCTCGTGTCTGCATAGTGGAGGCTTATGGCGTCCGGGGGTTCCCTCCCTCCTGTACCTAGTAGGAAAGAATAATGCATTCTTTGAGCTAAATATTTTTTGATTATTTATCTCTACCTTGGAACCTAACTTTAGTCAAAAATACAAATTTTACTAATAAACATAAGTGGGTCGTCTTCTTTTATGATATAGTGTTAACTTACGTTTTAATATTTTACCGCAAACATCGTCTTTTCTTAATTCTGGTTTCGAAAGCAAATACTGCCAGAACTGATTTTCTCAATCGTATTTTGTTAAATAATCAGCCAATAGGAATATTGAACATACTTAACAAAATTAATCAACATTATTTTTTCAATTGGATGAACCATCATACATTATTATATGGTGTTTGGTATTTGAAAATGAATATTATACTATTTTAAGGATTCATTTTTTTGAATTTCGAATAGTCTTTTAACTCAAAATCTGAAAATTGATTTTCTTAAAGGAAATGTCGACGTAGATTCAAGTAACTCTACATTAAAAGAGAGGTATATCAGATTTACGACGTTACCCTTTAGACCTTTTTCTCAGCAAAAAAAAAGAATATTATCCTCGTTTTTCTTTGTAAAAATTGTGGAGTATATAAAATACGTTCTTTTTTCTACTACTCTTAAATCCGCGAGTAACTAGTATTAATTGTTCAATGAGAAAACGGGAATTCTTTATTTTGCCGAGACGACGGTTTATAAATCAGGTGTGCCTCTCAATTTTACGTCTACAGTCCCTTTAAACGAGGCGTTATACCAACCGGGTCAAAAATTTTTCCTGCACAATTGTTAATATCCATGTGCGTTCTAAAAAAAACTCTGTTCAAATTCAGGCGGAGTTTGTTGTGCTCTTGCTGGAATGCTCGAGTTTTTTCATCCTGGACCTTATTTTGTAGCCATTGCAGTCCTCATTAGGGAAATTGGGATATTAAAGCATGAAAACTGGTAGTTTTTCCTGGTTCTTGACAGAAAAGTGAATGCCTAACACCTGTCAGGCAAAGTTCTTTTAACGAAATGAGTTTTTAACGAATGAAAAAAGTTCTAATGTCAATTTTGGAATTCAAGACCAACAACCTTTCCTTCATTTCGGAGTCCCTTAGGCCTAATTCAAACTGTTGCTCTCTTTGTTAATTTTTAATTGTCCCAAGTTTCTAGAATTGTTCATGCTGTGAGCAATGCTTTTGTTATAACCTCTTCTTTCACGTATACTGCATGTGAGTTCCCAACTGCAGTGGCGAAGGAATTGCTTTAAAACAAATTTTTGTTTAACTGTAACAAACTGGAAAACGTTTTGTGAATCATTTTCCAGATACTATTTGCATATTTTTTGTAAGATTAGAGCTTTTTACAGGTTCTTATTTTCATTTAGAACACGAACGTTCACAAAAAAGAGCACGGCTAAAAAGAATCTGAATGTTGCGAAAATAACTGTTTCAAAGACTTGAATTTCTTAAATTTATTTTGATAGATTTAAGTCACTTTTAAACAATGGTTTTCAGATATTTTCCTTGACTCGAACCGCCATGAATGTTGCTCAGCTGGGCGGACCCTGGCTTGGTGGTATGTTGTATGAACTTGGAGGGTTCTACATGCCATTTCTAGTAATGGGTATTGTTCAGGTTATATACATGAATTGTTTAGAGGCTTGAACTATTGGATCTTAACCTGAACATTCATGATTTCTATGTTTCCTTCCTCTTTTACTTTGACAGTTCAGCCTTATATAACTGACACCTCTTTTAATTCTTTCCAATGTCAACGTTGTCCAACAATGGACATCTAGCTTCCTGAGGCATTGAACCCAGTGATGTAAAAGTGTACACGGTGGATGTCGTATTCACTCGCTGACACTCAGCAAAAGCTTTTTTATTTATTTTCTAGCTTTTTAAAGTTTTATTTGTTATAATTTCTATTTTTAATTTTTAGATAGGGATTGCATTCATCTCAATGTTTATAATGCCAATTCCTGACACTGAAGATGATGATGATGACGATGACCTTTCTCCACAAAGAAAAAAGAAAAACAAGGTTTACTACACCTATCTTGCACTACTTTTTTTACATTTTAATGTAATGCTTCTTTGTCTTCAGGATGCAGAGACAAATTAATAATCAATAAAAGTATCTGTAGTTAGAAGCACAATATCGGATGATTTTGAGAATAGTTGTTTTCAGGTTTCTGTGTTTAAGATGTTAACCATTCCAACCATATGGTTTAGTTTCCTAGCTTTTATTGTGGCCACTGTCTGTAACGGATTCCTCTCTGTCAACCTAGAACCTCAGGTTAACATTTTGTTTTTATGGATTACCCCTACCCCTGCTGAGGTACTTGAAAACGAGAATTCCCTGGGTGTGAGGGGGGGGGGGGGTCCCCCTCTAAACCCATGCATGGTTGATGTCTAAATATGACAAATTATTCATCATTGGAATGCTCAACTTTTAGAATCTGCAAAAAAAATCGCAAATCCAGTTAAATAGTAAAAATTTTTGCCAAAAAAAGTTCAAAAATGATAAAATATAAATTTTTGAAATGTCCTTGACCATGTCATTTTAAATATGCAAAAAATTTAGCAACTGGTTTCAATTGAGCGGCGACTTAAATCTTGAAACATTGAATACAATTTTAAATGGAACCAACTATATTTGAGCCGCGTCTCAACTTGAAGCCGCGGCTCTAATTCTTTAAATTCGGCCTCAGATGTCTAATTAAGAAAAACTAAAAATGTGCAAATTTCTTTTGACGAGTTTATGCACATAATTTGCTAAAACTTCTTTGCAAAATTTGCGCAATCCGTTTCCTTATATATGTCATACGCTTTTTAAAAAGCTAAATGATCAAATCTGACAGCTAAAAGTGGGTCAAAACAAAGATTTAGTTTGTTACAGGAACAATTAGTCATTCAGGCCGTGTGCATGAGGACNGGGCTATGGGTATTTAGGAAAAGTATTTCAACTGCCTCAGAGCAATACTTATTGAGTTATGTAAAAAAATTACAGGGGGGTCAATCCCCCCCCCCTCAGCAGGAATAGGGTTGAAGGGATTTTTTACTCATTTTACAAATAAAAAATACTGCAATAAGTTCTTCTTAAAGTGACTTTAAACGTGATTTCAAGTGACCATTCACGCCCGATGCACAATAGTACTCTTACAATTGAATTTTACTTGTGTGATCAAGAAAGAGAAACCATTAAGAAACCATGGAGAAATTATCAAAATTTATCAAAACGTTTTAAGGGTTTACCCTCTTTAATTGTAGGTTCACTTAAATTTTCGACGACAAAAAAATACTGCAATAAGTTCTTCTTAAAGTGACTTTAAACGTGATTTCAAGTGACCATTCACGTCCGATGCACAATAGTACTCTTACAATTGAATTTTACTTGTGTGATCAAGTAAGAGAAACCATTCAGAAACCATGGAGAAATTATCAAAATTTTACACTTTTCAAACCATAAAAACAACGTTTTAAGGGTTTACCCTCTTTAATTGTAGGTTCACTTAAATTTTCGACGACATTCTCTGTAATTCTGTTCTATATCTGATAAGTTATAACCAGAGCCCGAAATTTAAAAGAGTATCACTAAACGTATCTCCCGAATTTCCTTATTGGGGTCTTAACATTTGCGTAGATTTTGATTTTATAGATTAATAAACTGGAGAATATGAAGAAACTAAATAAAATTATATTTCATAACAAAAATATTGATATCCACAAAACTGCCGTACTCCATTCGCGAAAGCCGGGTTTCAAAACTGGTTTTCATAACGATACCCTGTCTTAAGTTTTGGGCTCAGGTGGTTTAATTCCGCACACAGTTTGTGGCTCCAGAATTAATAATTGCATCTAATTAGTTCAGTGAAACAAGTTCTAAATTTTCAAATATCTTTTATTTAGATAATCCGTCAGTTTAATTTATCTCCCTCTAATGTTGGTTTGATGTATGGATTACGAGATGGTGCTAACAGTTTAGCTAGTCCTATATGGGGATACCTTTGTGATAGGGTAAGTCAGGCGTCTGACATTTGTTTGTCCTAAAACTTTTCGTCCTACAACTATTTGTTCTAAAATCATTTGTCCTTTAATTATCAGTCCTACAATCATTTGTCCTTCAAATATCAGTCATACAATCATTTGTCCTTCAATTATCAGTCCTTTTCAATTGCACTTGTTCTTCAATTATCAGTCCTACAATCAATTGTTCTTCATTTATCAGTCCTTCACAATCGCTTGTCCTTCAATTATCAGTCATACTATCAATTATCCTTTATTTATCAATACTTTGCTATCATTTGTCCTTCAATTATCAGTCCTTTTCAATTGCACTTGTCCTTCCATTATCATTCCTTTTCAATTGCACTTGTCCTTCAATTATCAGTCCTTTTCAATTTCACCTGTCTTTCAATTATCAGTTCTCTCATCAATTATCCTTTATTTATCAATACTTTACAATCATTTGTCCTTCAATTGTCAGTCTTTTTCAATTGCACCTGTCCTTTAATTATCAGTCCTCTAATCCATTATCCTTTATCAGTACTTTACAATCAACTATCTTTCAATTACTGTCCTTGATTATCATGTGTCCATCAATTACAAATCTTACAATAATTTGTTCCGTTTGTTAACAATATCGATTTTTTTTAGCCTCCCCCCATGAGTGTCAACAAAAAATTTTAGCCCATTCGGTCAAACCGTTTGGCCGGCCAGAGGGAACAAATATTCGAATGTCTTGTTTGATATATTCTATAACTATTTGTCCTATCGTTCTTTTTAGTAAAAAAGTAAGTCTTGTCATACAACTACTTTCTCGTAAATTTTACTTAAATAGTTATGTCATATGTATAATCTATGTTATCTGAAGTGGGTGATCTAGTTACTACAAACACATTTTGATTTTTTAGAAGAAATCTGTAAAGCCCTACCTTATTCTCAGTGCTCTTTTAGTTGCACTTTCATTCTTCCTAATGAAGGTAATTTTTTTAAATAATATGAAATTCCTTTTGGAATGCAATTTTACATGCTAACATCATAGACATTCTGGGAGGAAGCGGAAGTTATGAGCATTAATTTTAGAGGTGCCACAGTTGAAGATAAGAACGACTCATTGAGAAGTTTTTAGGGAGGGGAGGCCATGCAAGCCATGAACCCCGCAATATCCTGTTCGAACCCAAGTAGTAAGCAGAACTCTGTTCAAACCCGCCTAAGACTGTTCTTGTTCAACCTTTTTTTTTAAATTGTATAGATCTAATAAACATTATTTAAAATTTTAAAAATCTAAACATCCGGGAGCAGAAGAGATAATTAATAATCATTGGAATTTTTTCGAATTCATCTACAGATAGTCTATTTCAAGAGTTTTGTCTTGGCACAGTGGAGGTACACAAAGTACCAAGGAATAATCGGTATTGACTACATTTATATGCCAAGATATTACTTATTACCTCTTTATCACGACGTCAGCTCATTCAAAGAAATTATTAAATCTAGCAAGACAAAATTTTACACTGAAAAAAGTTTTAAAGCATTGATTTTTATCTTAAAGCTAAGAGAATAATGTTATCTATTCTCGCATGTTTAAATTTTTTCTGTTTTTCTTTTTAAAGTCATTTATCATTAAAAATTATTTTTTTAACAGTCTTTAGGAACAAAAAATTCCAAATTACGCCCCTCCCTGAATCTGTCATGGGGGGCGAATGTCCCCCGCCCCCTGTATCCGCCCCTGCGAACAGCTGGTTCCGCGGGGTTCGAACAGGGTTCTGCTAACTACCTGGGTTTGAACAGGATATTGCGGGGTTCATGGCCGCATGGCCCCCCCTCCCTGATCAAAATTTCTTTAGGTAAAAGTTGTTATTTCAT